>NC_081194.1:6428794-6586294 GCF_902713425.1 Acipenser ruthenus
TTATTTGTATTTTTGTTTGCGGCGCGGGTAAAAGCGCAGCGTCTTTTATTATATATTTAAAAACCCCGTTAGGATGCATGGCTGATCAGCTTTAACTAGCTGACAGTCATGCATCCTTACCAAACGCGTGCAGACTCTGGCCGAGGGGTAATAAGATAATTAACAACTAGTTAATCCCTCGGCCAGAATATATAAACCTGCAGCTCTCTGCACTCGGGGTGGAGTGTACAGAGGAGAGTACGGGGAGCGGAGAGAGCAAGCGAAAAATCACGACAGTTAAAGACGACTGCTAAACAGTATTTGTTTATTCGTTTGGCCCTTGTGCCTTTTTGTTTTGTGTTTTGTTGTTTTGTTTAAATCTTGTTTTGTTTATTAATAAATACGCTGAGTGCCGTTGCACTCAGCTTCAACCGCCCATCCATTGTTTTGGTTTCTACTTCCTGGTCCGTGACGTCACCACTGCGAGCCAGACTGTCACAAGGCGATGCCCATCTGATTCCTAGTAGCTGATTGATCTCATAAAATGGTCATGTTGGGTCATAAAGGATCCAAGTGATTCTGCCTTAACAGCATGTCTCTGTGTGAATAAGTGTCTCCTTCCCTCATTTCTATGTCTGTCTTATTTTCCAACTGTGTCTTCTGGTCCTAGTTTCTCTAATGCACTTAAAGTATTGGTTTAGGATAACTGTCAACTATTTTTAAGATTTTAAAGACTTTAGTCATGTCCCCCCTAATTCTTCATCGTTCTAGGCTAAATAGATTAACTTCTTTGGACCTTCGTTGCTCAGTCCTTCGAACCTTGGGATTAGTCTGGTTGCTTTTGTGTGGACTCCCTCCAGAGCCACAATGTTCTGCCACAATGCATCTCACCAGTACACTATGCAACCTCATCACAACCTCCTTGGATTTGTGCTCTACACATTTGGCTATATACCCAAGCATTCTGTTTGCCTTGTTGATGGCATCCCTGCTGCGATGAGTCTATTACAACACCAAGGTCTTTCTCTTGCTGAGCATGTTTTAGTTCTACCCCCCTGCCTATATCCCCCCCCCCCTCCATTTGGTATTTGAATATTACATATATGCACAGTTTATTTATGGCATTTCAACTATTCTAAAGATATAACTTAAAATGACAATTAGAAGTGCCAGAAACTAAAAACTCAACATCAAAACCACAATCCATTTATATGTTCTGTTGTATAACCATTGCATATTGTGGCAGAGTGGTTGCAGTGATGACATCAAGGACCAGGAAGGAGCAACACATAAACAAAGAAGGGCGGTAGTGAAACTGAGTGCTATGGCGCTCAGCTATTTAATTAAATAATAAAACAAAAGATTTAAACAAACACAAAACACCACAAAACAAAAGGGCACGTTGGCCAAACAAACAATAACAAAACAAGTATATTTAAATATAGCAATTGTTTTTCTCACCACAAAGCATGTCTCCCCCTTGCGCAGACAGCTGCAGGTTTTTATATTCTGGCCGAGGGGTTAACTAGCTGTTAATTATCTTATTACCCCTCGGCCACAGTCTGCACGAGTAATGATCAGTCACGCATCCTCACGAGGTTTTATAATCGAAACGCAAAATAACAACAAATAATAATTGGCTTTCGCCGTCATATCAACATAAATCATAATATAAATAAATAACAAACAAAGGGGTGGGACACTCCACCACACACACACACACACACACACACACACACACATTATTTATAACACAGCTTGGACAAATAACAACCTCTGATTGGTTAAAAAGCACCACATGACCATGCGTGTATATGGTGTATACCATGGTTTGCATACTAATGAGCTGCTTCACACTGAATAAATCACTACACACCACTACATTCTAAATTCCATTCTAAACTGCCATTTTATTTGTTATTAGTTACAAAACCACTGCTAAAAATGAGTGACATTCCACCTATTTCCTTTAATATATTCAGGGATGTAACTGGTACAACACCAACTTTCTGAGTGAAGACAGAAGTCCACCTGAAAAAAATAAAATAAAAATAGTAAGTGCATCAGCAACTGTCAAGAGTAGACACATAACAGTAGATGAGGAACAGCTACATGAAATAGAAGAAAACAAAGACTGAAAAAACACAAAAAAAACCTACAGCATGGACTGATGACTGGCTTTAAGAAAATAAGTCCAAAAAATCTCAACATTAAGGGAATTTTATGTCAGTGCAAGAAGTTCAACTGATGACCAGTATTCAGGCTCCAGTTTTATAACACTGAGAGCTGGATTAAATAGATATTTTAACAGTAGAAGTTTTAATATCTCTGCTACAAGCGAGTTTAAAACCAGCAATAATGTATTCCTGTCAGTCATGAAAACTTTTAGAAAAGCAGGTAAGGACAAGATCAGACACCACCCCCTGAATTACAGGCCTGGATTTGAAGCGTGTGCGGGAAACTGAGGCACTGTCCCCTGACACCGCGGTTGGATTGGTGAGTAAAGTCTGGTTCGATCTTCAGCTTAATCTGGCACGACTTCGACACAAGGGTGTCTGACAACTAACAAAAACATCTTTTGAGAACCGAAGGGATGAAGATTGACTTGAATATGTGTGCCTCGCATATAACGAGGACGCAAACTCACCTCAAGATCTGACTTCAGTCCCCATCGCAGCTGCTCTCCTGCCTTCCTCAGTGTCATTTGAAACTCCACCCAGACCATCTACATCACCAGCTTGTGTTCAGTCCCAGTTTCAAGATGCAGAAATTCACAATAAACAGACTGCAATTTATTTAATAAGTGAACAATAAATTAAATTAAATTAAATTAAATTAAATTAAATTAAATTAAATTTGGGACTATATTACACTGCAGATGTATAAAGAATTTTCTGGGTTTGTCTTAATTTAAAATGTGTTTTAATTATATTAATTATTTTTCTTCCCCCAATGACAAGTAGCTGTGTTATAAGTGGTGTAAACCAATTTGGTCCTTTTGGGGTGGTCTTATCACTACCCCAGGCATGGAATATATCATAGGAACCGCACATGGGAACTGACGTGATTTATACCTCACACACATATATATGTATAACTTCAGTATACCATGTTAGGCATAGCAAGGTTTAGTGAAAGAAACAAAATCAAGTCAAAGTATAAAGAAGTATGGTAAAGTGTGGTAAAAACTATAGAAGCATGTTAAATGGCAAGAATAAGCTTTTTTTTTAATGTTCACCGGTGGGGAAGCATTTCAGTGTTGCACAGCCTTTGGTGCACAAGGGTTTCCCTTTGGAAATGCTAATATGCTTCCTCACCTAATTTTCCCCACAGCTTAGATGAGACTTTTCAGAAGCATTGAAGTATCCCTAAGTAGGTAATCTAAAACTAAGAGATTTTGATTTTCCAATGTGCTAAACATGTCAGTACATAGTTGTATTTCAACATAATCTAGAACCATCTCCCCAGTAATGTTGTTGAAGCTGACACCCTGGGATCCATCAAGAAGCTGCTTGATGAGATTCTGGGATCAATCAGCTACTAACAACCAAATGAGAAAGATGGGCCAAATGGCATCCTCTTGTTTGGAAACTTTCTTATGTTCTTATGTTCTTATAAACCATTGTGGCATTAAACGTATGAAAGCAGGGCAACAGAGACTACAACATAAAGAAATAGAAAAGGATATCAATCAAGAACTGGCTGAAATAGTTTTTGTTGACCTTTTTGCTGTTTGTCTCCCTATCCCAAACCAACAAACACTCCCCACTAGCACATGGGTTTAAATCACTACTAACATTGCATTTATAGATGAGTACTTTATCTAAGATCTCAAAGTTCAGCTAGCTTTTAAGAATTAAGATAAGATCTGTACAGAACTGAGAAAACACATCCATGTGAAATGCAAAGTTTACAGTTGCAGTAAAACTTTCAAACCACTGTTAAACTACAATATAACATGCCAACTCTTGGTTTACAATAAATACACTGGTTAAGAAAGTTTAAAGTTTGGTTATATGAGATGGTTTTACTGTTGGAATCTAACTACACTTGAGCTGAAAGTCATTATTTCACTTTTTTTTTTTTTTTTTTAATAATTATTCATAATACATTTCACCATACTTTCTTTATTTCCTGCAGTGTGTAATAATGATCCTCATATGTGAAAGCACATGTCTCAGGCTTTCAGGTATAGCTGCTACTGAAAAATAAAAATATATATTTAATTTTATTTAATTTGAAAAATACCTCCCTGTCAGCTGTACGCCATGGCGAGACATTTACACAAGCCAGTTAATATAAAAACAAATATCTTTTGTAAATGCTTCACTAGCCCACAATGGGAAAGGTGGACTCCAACATCCACAGTTTCAAATGACAGCACTGCCAAATGAACTTCATTTTAATTAAATAACTGTTTTTGGGAACCAAATTTGCTACAACAGATAAGGCAGGACCTTTTATTTAAGCACTTGAAACTATAGATATATTAAACACGTAACTGGATGTTTTGACTGCACCCCACCCTGCTGTACTCCACCCATATTCTGTAGGAAGACAAAATAAATATATAAGGTTTGATAATATTCTCAAGTCTAGCCCAACTAAAAGCTAGTTAGACTGACTATGTTTACCGTACAACATTCTACAAGGATATACATGCAGTCCTGCTGCCTAACATTAGTTGCAGTCTCATTACATTCTTAACACTCAATACCTAAAAACAAGGATGTCACGTCTCAAAGATACACAGCCTTCATTAGCACAGAGAAGCTCTAGTGTTCCTTGATGCTGAATGCTGATCGAGAAGGAAGCGCTAACAGACAATAGGAACAGAGATGGAGCCACATAATTTGTGCTGTAGATTGAAGACATCAAAAAAAGACTTCTAGTCAAAATGTTTGTCATTTCACAGCACACCTATCTATGCAAGTAACAATGCACAACCCTCCCTCTGAAATT
The DNA here is from genome assembly GCF_902713425.1 of Acipenser ruthenus. NCBI lineage: Eukaryota > Metazoa > Chordata > Actinopteri > Acipenseriformes > Acipenseridae > Acipenser > Acipenser ruthenus. The sequence goes on from NC_081194.1 coordinate 6,433,736, forward strand.
AAAACATTGAATCGTGTTAACGAGTAGCGGCCTTGCCCTTAGAAACATTAGGAAGCAGCTTTGGGCAGCAGTGTGAAGTAATGGTTAGGGCTCTGGACTCTTGAACAGAGGGTTGTGGGTTCAATCCCAGGTGGGAGACACTGCTGCTGTACCCTTGAGCAAGGTACTTTACCTAGATTGCTCCAGTAAAAACCCAACTGTATAAATGGGTAATTGTATGTAAAAATAATGTGATATCTTGTAACAATTGTAAGTTGCCCTGGATAAGGGCGTCTGCTAAGAAATAAATAATAATAATAATAATAATAATAATAATAATAATAATAATAATGTTAAGCACAGACTTTGCTGTTAGAAGCAGGTATCTGCACTGATTTTCTGCACTCATATTCCACAATTGGATTTTATGGAGATTCTAAAAAGGCCAATGTAATCTGATACATCAAAAGCATGTACATGGTTAACTCTGAGCCCCTGTCTTTACCTCGGCCTCAGACGCAATGAAGGTAATGGGGTTATTAAAATGAACTATATCCAAGTACGTTCCTCTGGTCCTTGTAAAGCCTCAGGATTCTGGAAACTTTGTAACCCGGTTGAGCAGGGTTCTTCTTCCTCCTCTTCTTCCTCCTCTCTCTCTCTCTCTCTCTCTCTCTCTCTCTCTCCTCTCTCTCTCTCTCAATCAGCCCTTTACACAGTACAAATATATACTCACTGCTGTGTAAACTCTGAGGACCATCTGGAATCCAACCTGCAAATCATGTTATGGAATTCTTTAAAGCAGGGTTTCCCAATCCTGGTCTTGGGGGACCCCTGTGTCTGCTGGTTTTCATTCCAACTGAGTTCTCAATTACTTAATCAAACCCTTGATTGAACTAATAATGTGCTTAATTAGACATTTTTAATTGTTCTCAGCTCCTTAAAAGCTACTTATAAAATGGTATAGTTAACTTGAAATCTCCGAGTGTTTAAAAGCTGAAAACAATTAGAAAGGTCTAATTAAACTAATGAATAGTTCAATTAAAGGTTCAATTAAGTAATTGAGAATGCAGTTGGAATGAAAACCAGCAGACACAGGGGTCCCCCAGGACTAGGATTGGGAACCCTTCCTTTAAAGAAACAAGCTAAACCATTGCACCCTTGTAAAAAGGCACCATTGTGAATTCTACAAGGATTAGCAAGTTTACAGTACTTCACATCTCCTGTGCAGTCACGATGGTTTAGCATGGATTTCGCCAGCTTTATGATCTACACGAATAGCAGTGCAGTAATATTCTAATTTAGGTTGCATCCTCATTGAGAAGGCATGACTCAACATGCAACATCCGTTTCCTGTTTTCAGACCACGGAATCATGCTTTTTAGATTCTAACCTAAAAAGCTGTGCTTCATAAAGACTGAAAGGGAGCTTTTTAAGTAGAATAAGGGTTACTACAGAACATAATTCACAGTAGCACAGTCACACAAACAAACTGAATAACTGCTACTTCTGGTTACTTGTCTAAGACAGGAATTCTTCCCTGCCAGCCCAGAATAATGCAGTATCAAAGTAAGAAAAAATGGTTAAATATAACATACACTTGCAACAGGTGTTTTAAATAGTACAGGAAATGGCAACTTCCTTTGTACTCAATTCATATCCTTACACAATTGTACATTTTTCTGAAAGGTCTCAATGAGTGGAAAACATCCCTGAGATATTGTTTAAGGAACAAAATGGTTAATATTAAAAGTAGTCCCACTTAATCAGTGTCAGTGCTGTAAATAGAAAGATGCTTCACGGTTTGGAGCGTGCTGGATATATGTGCACTGGAAAAGGTTCCAGTTTACTTCAAACCAGTGAGGCTGCATTGTGGTCCCCAGGACTCTAAGCAAAAGAAGCTATATGTCACAAATGCCTATAATCAGCTGGGGTTGTGCACATTAATTATAATATTTTGGTTTCATTTGCACTTGTTATGTTTCATACTTTTTTTTTGTTTATTAGCCAAATGGAGGCACTTTTGTTGCTTATTTTTTTATATTTGTGTTATGTATTATTTTGTTAAGTGTATGTTATTATTTGTAATATAGCACAGGTGATAGAAGGAGAAAATAGTCCCATTCCCCAATTCTAAATGCAGCCAGGTGTTTTCCATTTGATGGGTTACTCTTAAAATGAATACAATGTCTTCGGGGGGTATTGCTTCAGCTTTTCACAGCAATGGTTGTAATTAAGGCAAAAATGTAAACACTGGGGAGTGAAGTCCTGAGCTGTTTATGTCTTGAGTTACCAATGAAGAGCCATTGTATTTTCTGTTTATACGGTGCACAATTAACCATTTACTTATGATGATAGATTTAATTAATTCATTTATTTTTATACCAGTATTATGATTTAACAGTAGAAGGCAAGATGGGATTAAGGGCTGTGCTGTGTTGTTTCAAAGGACAGTGAGATGTTATTAGAAAGGTGGCAGGGGAGGAGAAAGAGGGGCACCCTGCCGCTGAACGCCTCTCCTACTGATGAGAAAGGGGGGCACCCTGCCGCAGAACACCTCTCCTACTGATGAGAAAGGGGGGCACCCTGCCGCTGAACGCCTCTCCTACTGATAAGAAAGGGGGGCACCCTGCCGCTGAATGCCTCTCCTACTGATAAGAAAGGGGGGCACCCTGCCGCTGAACGCCTCTCCTACTGATAAGAAAGGGGGGCACCCTGCCGCTGAACGCCTCTCCTACTGATAAGAAAGGGGGGCACCCTGCCGCTGAACGCCTCTCCTACTGATGAGAAAGGGGGGCACCCTGCCGCAGAACACCTCTCCTACTGATGAGAAAGGGGGGCACCCTGCCGCAGAACACCTCTCCTACTGATGAGAAAGGGGGGCACCCTGCCGCAGAACACATCTCCTACTGATGAGAAAGGGGGGCACTCTGCCACTGAACGCCTCTCCTACTGATGAGAAAGGGGGGCACCCTGCCGCAGAACACCTCTCCTACTGATGAGAAAGGGGGGCACCCTGCCGCAGAACACCTCTCCTACTGATGAGAAAGGGGGGCACCCTGCCGCTGAACGCCTCTCCTACTGAAAAGAAAACACCATTTGCATTAAGTCTCCTGTATCTCATGTAACATGATTTTTCCATTAAAACAGTGTCCTGGGCATGCTAATACAAATTTACAGTGGCACATTACTCACACATTTTATAATTTAGAATGTGAAAGTATAGAGTTTACCAAAATTACTACTGAATCACTTTGATCATGGATTTGAGTTAATATTCAGAACGTCAAGTCTCATGTGTAGGTGGAAATTTAAAGAAACAGATGTTACTGTTTACATTTGCATAACACAGTTGTTATTGTATGGCTTTACAGTGTCTGTCTAAACTACGTTATATATCATGACAGCGCTATTAGTTAATTTGCATTCTTTTTTTCTGTTTGTATCTCTGCATCTCTGTTTGTACTGTAAGTCTGTTTGATTTTTTTGTTATTTTTTTTTTTTTTTAGCAATTTATAAAAAGTTAAACATTTGAAACACAAAGGTTTTGAAGGGGTTGAAGATAGAATAAAGACGGAGCATTGTCTTACAGAAACAACAATTTGAGCATTTGCATTTCAAAAGTTGATTAAATGTTGCAGTTTACTGTTCTTAATTTTAGTCAATCAACTGACATAAGTTTTAGCCTTTAAAAAATATTTCTGGGACAAAGTTTTCAAATAAATCACGTGTTGTTAACACATTTTGTAGGCTGCAGAAAAAGAAAAACTCAAACTGTTACCTGCTTAAAGTGAAGTACATCTGCTCTCTCTAATCTACCATTGCTTTATTAAACTCATCAACGCTTTGTAATTTCAGCAGGTAGAGCCCAAAAGGATGTTTTTTGGCCCCATTGTACTGTAAGCAAACATTATACTGTAAGCAAAGCCTGCATTTTGGTCTTCCGTGGGGGGTCTTCATTGCTGATCTTCATCTGTAAACAGCTGCTAATTCACAGTGGCATCCTTTTGTCAGGAGCAGTAACACTATATAATGGCTAAAAGGGTTAAACAAACCTGTTTATACAATACAGCAATAAAAAATAAGGATTCCTGAAATTCTTCATGGCAAGATAACAACTTCAAAAGCAGCACAACCAAAATTACATTACTTTGTAGTGTCCTCTGTATGAAACAGTTGAATCAAGTTTTCTTTGCAAATTTAGTTTGTCATGTACTGTAAAACATATTTTATTTGTGTATGTGGTAAAACATACAGTTCACGTTACTGAACAATTTGAATGGGTTTATACAAAACAAAAAGAGAAACAAGCTACTGCAAAGAAAAAGTAGGGCTGTATGTGTTGGTTAGTGGATCCCAGACTTTTACACAGTACTGTATGTTGATCATTATGGTGTTTAAGGATGTTTCCATTATATATGCATCTGTACATTGTATACTGATATGTATCACATTTTTAAAACTCTAACACACTTTTGTGCAAAAAGTCATTGCATTCGCAAATGGTAGCATGTGGTTACATTAGCCATGAAACTTATTTAGTAGTAGTCGTATATAGGTAAGGTAAGTCACATGACTCACATCTCCCGCACAACTGTCTGATTCAGTCAGTGGTCCTCTTGATGCAATGCAAAGAGCATTACGAACGGCTTCTTTAAGAAGGTTAAAATTGCTGACGAATACGACAGCAACAGTGCATCAACTACGACTGGACCCAAATACAAACAAAGCCACTGACACACACAGACACATAAAGTAAAGCATTCTGACAAGATGGAGAAAGGCACTTTATGGAAATACTTGTAGAAATTAGATTAATGCATTTCCTATTATATGTGGTACTAGAAATAAAATTTGTAAATGTTCAAGAAAATCTCTATTTTGGTGGTGCTCCAGTGCCTTCAGATTTAAGACTGCACCACTGTACCATAGCACTATGTTAATACTGTGGTTCCATTCTACTACTAGCTCATAACATTGTGCTGCCCTTGCCCCATTGCATTGCCAGTGTAATGCTGTTGAATTGTAACTGCATTGAAAATCAGGAGTGTCATACGCCCACAATTCACTCACACTTGAAGTGTGAAACTTGTAAGACGTGACATGTTTGCCCATTCCAGGTTAGGGTCAATATCAGGTCATAAAGTTGAAATCACGTCACACCTTTAAGAACTGTTTTTTTTATGCCCCAGAAGTAGTGAGAAACAAAGTACATTAAGAAATAAGTCTACTGCATTATATTTTTCTGTACTTTTTTTTTTTTTTTGGCAGGGTGTTCTTGTTTTGCAAATGACATGAATCGTGTATGGGTGTACTTAACTTTTAAAAAGTTTCTTGTCCCATTCCATTTAACCACTAATTTGAAGAGAATAAAAGGAAATGACTTGTTTTTTGCAAAGGTCCAAAAATACCCAATGTGTCGCGTCTGGGCGACTGAGCACACACAGCTTTTTTTTTTTTTGTTTGAGAGTTCCAGTGATCCTATCTGCCAGGGTTTACATCGAGTTCTTCAATTCTCTCATCTCAGAGAGGGAAGGAGGGAGAGGGAGAGAGAGAGAGAGAGAGAGAGAGAGAGAGAGAGAGAGAGAGAGAGAGAGATAGGCCTGCCCACAGCACTGCTCTGCCTGTGGTGTGTCTGCCTTCTGCCATCTGGTTTCACAGAACTCAGTTTATCAAAAGCGACCAGTTCCCACATCACATCATTTGTAAAGAGAAGGACTTAAATAAATACCTGTTGCATACAAAGGGCAACTTGGTACTTCTGTGTTGTACAACCTTCCACACCCATTCCTTCTCTCTTGAAAGAGCTGGATTGGATTATTTTAAAAAGCAGAGGAGAATTTGAATTCTGTTTGCTGGCTGGATTGAGGAAGGAAGGGTATGACAGACTGACACAGGTGTTGGATACTTCTGTCTATGGGTGAGTCTGAAAAGAAACTTAACCAGCTGTCCTCTTTTAACCATTTTCATTTCAGTTGAGCTCAGGGTTTTGACTGAAGCACATGCACCTTGCTTTGCATAGCTTTTCTTAGGACTGCAGGCAACTCTGAGGCAAGAAGATAAGGTAAGAAGCTTATAGATTTATTACCTGGGTTCCTAGGATAAGAAAATAACTTCTATCTTATGTTTTCTTTTTACTAATAGTCTTTGCTGCATGGGTCTAAACAAGGGTTAATGAATGAGTAGTTAAAACAGAATGCATGAATGACTGTGCTTTGTGGATTTTTTTTTAATGGAAAAACACTCTGCCATGAATTTCCCTCCATATTTTTGCAAGTGAAAGTAATAATGTCAAGTACTTATCTTAGTACAGCAACTACAATGTTTCATAGAAACGTATAGAACAAACAGTGTTACACCATGCCTATTAATAACATGACCCAGATACAGCTACCAGTGTTCACTGGAGTTATTACTGTTGGAATGAAAATGACTTTATTGGGTAAAAGTCAAATTCAATGCAACCATACAGAGTTATCATACATTGGTTGTTTTCTCAACTGAAATAATAATAATAATAATAATAATAATAATAATAATAATAATAATAATAATAATAATAATAATAATAATTGAATTGCATGTGTCCTGACATGAAAAGCACTTCGCTCATTCAGTTTTGTTATTGTAGTTGTATTGCACTTGAAATCCAGTTGCCTTCATTACAAGTAAAGCCTGTACGGGGGAACAGACATTTTTATGGGAGCTTACCGAATTTATAAGAGGTCATGGCAAGGTGCTAGGAAAATACCAACTGAGTTTAGGAGGCTTTCTCACAAGAGGCTGTCTTTCAATAAGGAGACTGGAATTGTTAGGGTTAAACCACTTTAAAGACTTGACCAAACTTGTTATCACAATGGGTGTCTTGGTGGCCCAAATGTTCCCTACAAAATGAATCAGTCCAACTATTACTTGAACCTCTGGTTTTTTTTTTTTAAATAATAATAATTTTAAAAAAAAACAGTTAGTGGGAGCAGATGTACTTCACACTAGTAAAATAAATGTTGCAGTAGTTATCGTCGGTCAGTCACAGCAGATGTCTCTGACAGCTGCTCAGGATTTTAGTAAACTGGAATGCACCCAGCATTGCAGCAAACAAGACTCAATGGCACTCACCTGTGGCCCTCAGGGGTCAGTCCAGCCAAGGACCTGCCACCAGTTGCCTACACTTAACCGTGATATGTAAAGTTTATTGCTAATGGGAACCACAAGCCGACATCCAATGAAATTGCTACAAAGCTTGTTACTAATACTGTGAATGAACGTCATGGCAACATACTTTTTCACAGTTCTGGCACCTGATTGGATGAATCATAAATGTCTATACCTTGGGAAGCATTTTCCTATGATTTTTCAATGAAACTCTGTGTTCTATTTTATTCTTGGTTGAGGATACAGATGGTATGTTTCCATACCAGTACTGTACTTTGTCTATTTGGACAGACCAGGACATTGTTGCAACCATTTCCTTCATTATTTAATTAAAAACATTAAATTCAATAATTACGGTAAGAAAGGAATTGATTGGAACAAGGTCCTTTACTGGAATTCCACCTTGAGAGCCACAAGTGGCGTTACCATTGTTTAGTCTCAGAATATAGTGGTTCCAAGGGTAATCCATAATACAGTGTGTGTATATATATATATATATATATATATATATATATATATATATATATATATATATATATATATATATATAAGGCAGTTGCATAGGTATTGAAAAATGAATATACAGTAACTAGGTGTTATTTCAGCATGCAAGGTGATAAAGGTAACAATTGTAGTTTCTTGCCTGTCTGGAAAGAACACAAATGGATAGAAATCAACGTTTCCATATCTTTCTTGAAGGGTAGACCACAGTAGCAGTAGCAACAACATCAGCTATTTATGCTCAATGTAATTCCTAGACTGTACCTGAAGACTTCAGACATTCTTTTTAGATTTTTCTGCATGGGATAAGCTTAACCTCGTTCCTACTCTATATACAATATCTATCAGAACAAATGTCTATTTCCTCTTCAGGTACTGAGAGCCTACATTCTTTAGAACTATATTGAAATACAGAAAGTATCTGGCATTTCTTGACACTTAATGAGTAACGCTGAGTCACCTGCTGGTAAAGCCACATTTTTGTCCTGAGGGTGCAGATTTAAATAGAGACCTCTAAATAGCAAGTTGCTGTTTATACGCTGTTAGCAACTGTAATGTGCTACATTTGTCTTCCGTTGCTACTTGAGTAAATAGTACATCCTCAAAGTCGGTATGAATTGTGGTGGCTCATGTTTTGCATCTCTGTAGACATAACTCTGTCATCAGAGGCAGCAGCCTACAGTATTTATTCATTTGATGTTCAGCCAGATCTGGTTCAACATTATAACTCAGCACCCTAAGGATAAATCTTTTGACCCCAATCAATCCCAATGTTATTTGCTTTTTTCTTCTTTCTAACTGAATCCCCTCAGACTATTTTACAGTGTTTGTTTTATTATCGGCCCTGCATTTTCCATATTGATGAAATTTACTTTTTCAACAGCACAGAGTGAAAAAGGCCTGGTCCAGTGATATCGGACCCTAAAGTGATGGTACCTAAACCTGCCCAGTGTTTCAATCTTCGTTCTGTGTACGATTCTCACTGAGCCTGTGATACAAAAACACATTGCTGCTTTGAAGTAGAAATCTGTGCCTCTACAGGGAAATTATATTAGACAAGGGTGGATGTAGATACTGTAGTGCGAACTTACGTCTTTTCCTGTTTTGAGCCCTGCATGTTCAATCAGACCATCTTTGCATCCTCCGCTTGCAGAGCATTTGTTTGACAATTACAAAAACAGCATGTTCATCAACGATGATTTCCAGAACCGGATTGTGGAAAGTGGAAACGTAGCCCCAGTAATAAGAGTGTTGACGTCTGGTTAGGTAGCACTCTTGACTCAGGGTCAGCAGGTCCATGCTCACATTCTGTATGTGTTAAGGCAGGCTGTACTATATCTGTTATACCGTCAGGCCTTTTTGATAGTGCTGTTCAGATTGAGGGGAAACACTTCCAAGTACCAAGTAAAACCAAGGTGCTTTCTTCTTTGTGGACAAAGAGAATGCACAACTTTTAGTAGAGAGTATGTGGTAGGCCTCTAGATAAATTGTTCTGTGTTCTTGACCTGAGGTTATTACTAGTGCTGTTTTCATTTTTATTTATTATAATTTATTTTCCCTCAAACAAGTATTTCAAAGTGTTTACTGAAGTCTTTAATTAACATCTATTATATGTTTAGCAAAACTAACATGTGTTTGTTCTCCATTAATAAACCTGGCATACATTTTTGTGAATTGAATACTGTCTCAATAGATCACAGAAAGTGTTGAAATGGTATTTCTGTATTGATGCAATTTAGCTGAAAACATGTTTATCTTGCATCACAACTTCAAGAACACTTTGTTTTTGTGATATTTTAAGCTGTTGATAAGTCACAAGTTTTACTGCCTTCAGGAACTGCTTTAGCAAACAACAGATGTGTCAACTTCAGTTGCTATCCCTTAAGAAATCTCTTGTCTACCGCTTTACTATTTTTGAAACACAATTACGGATGTAGAGTGGCCAAAAAATAAATAAATAAATAATAGTAATAATAATTTGAAGACATCCTAATCAAATAATATAAACATTAGAAAATCAGCCAACAAGTATAGCTGTTCAAACACAGTGTGCGGAACAGTAGATGTACTAAGAGTGTATGTTCTGAAGGTCAGGTTTAACACAGGCTGTAGCAAATCAGAGTGCCCCTCAATTCACGTGCCTTGCATTCTCTTTCACTGTCTAAATTTAGTGGCAGCATGTGGCAGGTATATTTGTAGAGTGATAAAAAAAAAAGCTGCTATGCCACTTGAAATTTAACTGATGCCCTCTGACAAATGCTTAAGTGCTACTATTGAGGCAGGCAGACTAGTGGCCATACCATTCCATGTCTGATGTCTCCATGATCAGTAATTAAAAAGTGATGTACAGAACATTATGGACTGCTGAGTAGCTTTCAGCCAATTACAACTCTAGTTTTACAGACTAACCACATCAAGACATCAGTCATACAGCAGTTTCCTGCTTGACATTACCTGCTTGACTTGGTTCCAAAGCACCGCTTACACCTCAAAGTCAATGAAAAACCGAGATATCACTATTATAACACGAATGTTATGAGCACAAGCGATTACAATGTGATTTTGTACTTTGTATAGAAACAATAAAGCAGTAAATACTAGGCAATAAAGTGGTATATAATATAGTTATAAGATAGTGAATATCTGTGTATTTGTTGTATTGACATGTGTACCGCATAAAGCAATCTACACATATATTAGCCAACCAGTAACCCTGTAGTATACATTTGAGACATTTTGTACTGATTCCATTCCATGCAAATTGAACAGGCAAATTTACATTTAGCATTCCTTAACTTGTATTACTGTATACTTATTTTAATGTCCGTTCCGGTAGATGTCTTTTATTCAACATCCTTTAATTAAACTCTTATCAGATCTGTACATACTTGTTGTTACATCCATATTACAGTCAATCTAAACAAGCCGCTAAAAATGGTTTGACAGCTCTATATAGAGAGGAAATTATTGAATTAATCAAACCTGGGAAACTGCTTAGCTTTTACTGAAATGCATTTCAATGCCCCTGGTGTATGTTTTGTTAGCTTCTGTTTCTATAGAACATTAATAACAAGCAAAGGAAGGTATTACATGTGTGGCTTCAATTATGGTTCCAACTTTAAGCCTATGAATAATGGCATAAAAGAATAAATAAATAAAAGTCAGAGCAATCATGATCATTTCTGGTATTTTACATTTATTCACCCATATGCAGACCAAGGGCCCAATTAAATAAAATACCAAAAACCTGCTCAATATTTTAAATATTTTATTTTTTCATACCTACATGTGTAACAAAATTGCAGTGTCCTGCTATATTCCAGATGTGCAGCTTTGTTAAATGACTGAGGAGCAATAGGCTGTTTTGGAGGTTCTTTCCATGGGGAAAGGCCATGTAAGGCCTTTGTGCAAGCCTCAACTTGTCACCCAGCATAAAAGGAATGCTCATGTTTTTTAACAGAGATACGTATTTGGTAGACTTGGCTGCGCAGACAGTTCCGTACCGGGTCACCTCTGAAAGCAAGATGGTTCATCTCTGGAGGTCACTGGTTAAAGGCTTTTGAAAGTAAACATGTCTATATAAGGGCACTGCACTTTTTCACTTTCTCCATGTTTATTCTAAGAAGCCACTTTCAGGAAACCCTATGTGCTTATCCAAATAAGCAGCACACCCAATTCAAGTATGTGGAATACAGGCCTTTTGAATTACAGATTTTAACCCTTTGAGCACCACCACAGAGTAAAGCCTGTGTTGGTTGAGCCTGGAATGCATATATTTTGCTGTATTAAAGCTGCTATAAGTTTGTAATGGAAAGTCTTCAATATTCAGATGAGTTTATTACTATATATTAATTTCAAGACAAAATGCTACACATTTTTAAAGCAGCAACTTGTCAATAATCCCACAAAGTATTTTTTTTTAATTATTCTTCAGATTGAGTAATGTGACTGTTGGTAAAGTGCATTCCTTTCTTAAAAATCCAGGGATTTAGGTATGGTTCTAAAATAAAGACTCCTCATCTGATATGTATAAGCCTCCTTCAGGCACATTTTTGTAAAAAAAATTATATATTCATAAAGTTTCTGTTAAAAAGCATGATTCAGTTGGGATGAGGTACAATAGTACAGTGTGTCAAAGCTATGTGGCACCCTTGCCCACGATAAACCCTGTCATTGGAAATAATGATTCAGACTGCAGTGTGGCTTTTTCCTTACCTTTCCAGACAAGGGTTCATTGAATGGGCTGGTGTTTTTCGTAGTAGCTTTCCACAGTGAACTGCCAACAAGTTGTCTCAAAAACTCTTTTGTGAAACAGTTGGTTTAAAAGTCCTGTGTAAATAGATGAAAATTATACATAGTTGCGGGATTTTAAGGAGGCTGTCTGAGGTTTTGTCTGCAAGTCAAAGCCAGTGGTTTTCTTAGTCAGGGGATGGGTTAAACCTTTTTGTATAGACAAGTGTAACATGTCCATGAACTTGCAGTATGAAGGGACTAATACTGTAAGAGTGCTCAGCAACTGTATCCAACATTGCCTGTCTGGGCTCCTTTCATTCTGCCTAATGAAGGGAAGCAACACCCTGAAGCTGATCTGTAGGATGGAATTGTCAGTCCTATTACTAATGGTTTTCATGATCGAGTTAACCATGACGAGCAGGTTAATGATAACATGTTTCTTTCTTTTCCAGCCAGGTTGCCTCCTACTATTCATGAAGAAGCTTGATGGGATTGACTCCTTCGAAGATTACCTTCCCAAGGGGTAAATATTCTCAGCTGTGAACAACTACCACAGAGAGTGTTTTTGACTGGATGACAAAAGAGCTTAGTTAGAAATCAAAGGTTCCACATGTCAAGAATGTGAGGGCATTGACCACAAGGGCCTTCGTGTTATTTTCTCTTTTGCATACTTTCTCGAATTGGTCTGAAGGATGCCAGCTAAGACGCCTATCTATCTCAAGGCAACCAATAGCAAAAAGGGCAAGAAATGCAAACTGAGGGACATCTTGTCCCCCGATATGATTAGCCCACCGCTTGGGGACTTCCGCCACACCATTCACATCGGGAAGGGAGGCGAACAGGATGCGTTCGGAGATATGTCATTTCTGCAAGGGAAGTATGACCTTCTGCCTGGTCAGGAAGATATACGATATCTTCAGTTTATCGGACACAATGAGTTTTCAAGGGCGAACAGCACCTCAGATGCCACTTTTTCAGAGACTCCCTCACCAGTGCTTAAAAACGCTATTTCCCTTCCTACCATTGGAGGTTCACAAGCCCTTACTCTCCCCCTCCTTTCCACTGTCACTTTGACTCCAAACACTGAACCCCTTGTGCCTTTTAACCCTTCAGAGAAACCAAAGCAGAAGGAATTATCAGAGAAAACCAAGCCCATCTTTTCTTCTGTGATGTTCCCTCCCAAACCCGAATCCCAGGCATCTATAAAGCAATTCCCAGTCTCTTTAGACAAACAGCCTGAACTAACAGAGAAAAACAAGCCGGTTGAAAATGGTAAAATACACACCAGTGATAACGGATATAAATGGTCTGCTCCCTATTACTCCAACAGTAACGGTAAAGCGAATAATTCAACAGCTTTGCCAGGACATTACACCAACTGTTTGAAAGTCGAGGACAACCTGCTTAACAACTGTCAGTTTGAATTTACAAAAGGAAAAAGTGTCTCAGAGGAATCAATCTCAAATATTACAGGGTCCCTCCTGTCCCTGGAACTTGACCTGGGACCCTCCATTTTGGATGAGGTTCTTAACGTTATGGATCACAAGTAATGATTTCAGAATTGTATACGATGGAACAGAAAGGGAAACCTGTTAATGGTACAAGAATAAAAGCCAATGGTGTTGATCACACACTTTCTTTGTTTTGTGGTCTGGGAAAGCACTCCTTTCTAGTAAAACAAGGGGAATGACTTTACTTTCTTTATATGCAATTGGATTTTTGCTATTATTTTTATTGATCTAGCAGTGTTTTTTTTTTTCCTGTGCTTCAGTAGGGTATGCATTAAAAAGCAGTGTATTTCATTTTTTATTTATTTTTTACCATAAAAGCAAACATGGATTGTTTAAAAAGAAAACAGTATACTTTTTACAACATTTTAAGTGCCTTTTGTTTTATTTTTTTCCAAATTAAATTATATACTGTTTATTTTCATCATACTCATTGCCTTTGCCACTGTTAGATGTAGATCTAATACAGTATTATTGTAGGCCTACATGTGCACTGCATTTTTTTCATGCTATTTTTCAGAAAACCTATTTTTATTATTTTGTTTTCTTTTTTCAGCGTGTGTTGAAAGGAATTTATTTAAAAGGAAACTGTTTACTTTTTCTATCCCTTGGCACACAAGTTATAGTTAGGGCAAATAATAGTCAAAAAAATATAAACATGTCCTTTACGTTTAATGAAAATTTCCTACCAACATTTTTTACCTATAAAGACATAACCCTATAAAGGCCTCTTCCTAAACACTGATGCTATTGGAATCATTCAATACTTATATGTCTTGTTTGGGTAGACACAATACACTACATACAGTATGTTCACCATAGTCGGATGGGGGTGACCATGCAAGAACTACATCATAAACAAACTGTTGTCAGCTTTAATCACACATATGTTACAGTAAAAGTTTGAATATTGGGAAATCTTAAGATTTACAAGGTCGACATTTACAAAGCAAAACGGTAACGAATCTGCTTTATTTCTGACATGTACCATGTACCTGTAAATCTCAAGAATAACCAAGTGGCTTTGGCTTTGTATCGCATTGTAAGGCTTCAGGAGACCTGTGTAACTTCAAGTGTCTACCATGCTGCAATAAGTGAATATATCTATTCAGTACCTGTATTTGTCACGTTTTGTGTCCTAACCAAAGTGTGATTTTCATTGAACTACTACGTATTTGGAGTACAATATCCTTCAACACCATTGTGAATTGTTTTATACGCAAAGTTACCAGAATGTTGGTTGTTCTACATAAGTAGATTACAATAGTGTTCAGTACCATGTTGAATTGCTCAATTGTCCATTACTGTAAGCTCATTAATGATTATTTTGTTAATGGAAAATGTGTATGCAGAAATAAATATATTCTTCGGCTAATGATTATTTGTTTATTTTGTTAATTGACAATTTATATGCAGGAATAAATATTCGATGATAGACCTGCATTTAATAATACGCTCCGTTAAATCATAATATGAACTTGTAAATATCTGAAAAGTAATTTATTTCTTGATAATTTCTGACATTTACCAATAAACTTTGGTAAATCATAAGATTAACTGGTAAATGTCCAAAAAGCTATTTATTTCTTCATAATTTCTGACATTTACCACCTTATATGGAAAATGTTGACATTTACTGGTAAAACTTAAGATTGACCAGATTCTGACTTCTGCCGTAACACATACTGTATACTGTGCTGGTTGGTCGGTGGACTTTATTGCAGAAACACTTCAGTAGATGTATATTACATGATAAGGTGACTGAAGCAGTTAAATAACAATGGGATTTTAACTAGAAAAATATAAACCTTTTCTGTTTCATGCAATATGGCAGTTTTAATCACTATGACACAGTTGTCACTATTCACCAGTCCTTTATATTGTATGCAAAGCAATAAACAATTCAAAGATACCCGGATAGGCTTGTGTGTCTGTTATATAATTGCTTTTTATTCCTGTTTTGAGTTCTATTTTGTGTTTCATCAAGGTCGGAAGCTCCAACATTTCTTCAGGAATCCTGAGAAACGTTACATTAAAATTCCAGGGAATTCTGACCACAAACAAACCTAAAAAATAAAAGCTTTTAATTATTCCCTCTTATAAACATGGACACATATTGCCTTTTGTATTTTAATTCTGTATACTGCCGGTTCATGTGTAAGGGACAATAAAACAATACTATACAGAATACAAGGGCTAGCACATTGCTCTCAGACAGCATGTGATTTTGACCATACTGTATCTTTAGGTAGCTACTTTAGCAATGGTTGAGGCCAATCAAATTACAGTGGTTGGGGTTAAGTTAGGGGTTAAATTTCAGGCATTAAAAATGAATAGTCATGCTAATTAAAACTGGGTGTGAACTGGATCGAAATGATCATCCATTTTAACAGCTGTACAGATCTGGTAGATTAAGTTGTTTTACAACAACAGCATTGCAAACAGGATATATCTGCGGTAATATAGACTCTTCCAAGAAATGCTAATCCGATCTCGTGTAGGAACACATTCTGAGCAAGTGTATTAGGGCAGAGGTGGAAAGGTGAACTTATTCAGGGGATTGATCCGATTCCTAACCTCACTATGACTGACAGTCTTTCCTGCCTTACACATTCCTTGCATACCCATCTGCTGTAATCAACAACAAGGAATTTGGGATGGGGGAGGGGGGGGGGGGGTAAGCTGTTCTGTTTGTTTGTCGATGGACACCAGCTGGGCATGCACCATTGGAAAAGTGCTTACAATTCCCCACATGTAACACAAGTAAGCTGGTGTTCTCACAAATCAATTCAGTGATTGTGTCCTATTCAATAACCAAATGGGATATAATACTGTAACAATTAATAATAGCCACAGCTTTATATTTATAGTGAAATCAGTAGCCCATCTGTATAGAAGTCAACCTGTCTATAGTGACCACTCTAAAGGCCTTTTCACACTGGCATGCTCTGCCCGGGCCGGAACCTACCTGGATCAGGACCCGATATCATGTGGGTCTGGTATGCGATTTCACACTGCAAAAGCAGGGTTGACCTGGGTAACAGACGCAAGTACACAATGCGCGTATCAATGCCCCGGAAGCAGCTTGTTACAGACGCTTCCATCGAAGCTTCTCTGGATTGAACTGTTGGCTCAAATGTCGATTAGAGCAAATGTTTCTTCATCCCTGCTGCAATCTGGCTCATGGTGTGTCTCAAGCAACAAAAATATGGCTAAACAGAATAAACTGAAACAGAAACTTGCAAATGATCACACGTTGTGATAAAAATAATCCTAAATATAATTATGTTATACTATTTGCAGTGGAGGCTCCTATATAGCATTATAATATAATAATGTTCAATAAAACACAAATAAAAATATTAAAATGCAAGAATAAATGCCATTTTAACCAAATCACTAGATTCAACATTCCTATATTAACAGCCGTTCTGGCTCCTCGGAGGAGGCAAGTCTCCGTTATAAACTCCTATCTGCTATTAACCACAGGACTCTTAGGGCATGTTGTTTTATTCATCGCTGCAAAGAAACTGGTGAGGCGGAAGTACATGCACCGGTGACTGGAGTAAAACAACAGTTTGGTGACAGCAACATGGCGACTAGTAGTCGGAGAAAACTTTGCACTGTGGCAGCAGGCAAGGCTGTGACCGACTTGCTGTTGTCAGAAAGAAAGACATTTTTTAGAATGACAGGTGAAAGGTTTTGACGATCTGTTAGGACCATTGATTTAATGCAAAAATTCACATGTAATGCCAGTGGTACCTGCAGAAAGACTTGCAGTCACACAGCACACAGCAACTGCACACAGCAACTGGCAATTCCTAGCTATGTGTGGTCATAAGCTCCCGACTCCACTCTTTACTTCAGGGTTTTCTTGCACTTCACAAATCTATCATGCAGTTTTCTCCAACAGGCTTTACATCCTCTCCAGTTCATTTTGACTATTTTCTGAATAATACTTAATGACCCGTGTCCTCAGAGGAGAAAGCAGAAGACAGACGCGTTGCCAGGGTGCAATGAATAATCAACTTTATTGGTGAAATTAACACGGTCCCTGTTCGGGCCAATACCACGCCACAAAAATAATAAAACCCTAACTCCTTTCTTCACTCACTCTACCCCTCTCTCACTCTCTCCCAGGCCCCTTCCTCTTCTGGTATCCCACAGGCCCCGGGTCGCTACAATACACACCAACACTGTTTCTATTATTTGGACATCTCTATATTCTTTAACTAAGTGAGGGGTTAAAAGTGGACGTTTACAAACTTCTATTAAAAACTATTTAATCGTTTTTTGTGCAGATAGTAGCATGCTAAATTAAATTTAATAGTAAATTCATACAAACGTTTTGACATGTTTTTTAAATGTATTTCTTATTGTGCAAAGCAGTACTCTTTTTTATGACTTAATTCCTATGACATTAAACGCCAAGGTTAGATAAGAAAAACAGTCATCTTTACAAACTCCATCAACTTAAATTCAAATGTCTTTGCTTTTTGGGTTTCCCAGTGCCAACTGTGCTACATTTGTACAAATATCTAAAGCATCACACGGGAGAAGTCAGTAATAGGTTTTGTCCAATACACAGCAGCATATTTAAGTAATTTTGAAGTTATATAATCATCAACTTTTCTTAAAATTAACCCTTAATCAGAAATATGAATGTGACCGAGACTTTCTTTTAATGGACTATAGTGCTTCAAAGGTACAGTTCACCTTTCAGGTTTTATAATGAATGCTGACCGTTTTTATTACCAAACCACTTCTAAAAGCCTCTGTCAGACTGTGACTATTATGCTTAACTTGTTTCTTATTGCGAGAAGCAAGAAACCGTTCTGAAGCATGTCCAGTGTACTAAAATAAATAGTTTCTTACTTTAACAGCCAATGGCGTTATGAATATATTAGTTCTTCCACAACCAGTAAGAGCCACCCAAGAGAGAAATTCCTATTCCACTACATCAGAGGAAAAGTGCAGCCATTTGGAAAGCCAATTGTTGGTTGATTTCCTCTGCTCATATAAATAGGCTAAAATGACTGACAGCGTGAAATAGTTGTTATTAAGCATAATCAGCAACAATGCTTCTTTTAAGGTGTCAGTACTGGCAATTTCAATCTCACTACAGTACATGGTGTGGTCTAAAAGTGATTTCTAGTTGAAGCTACATACAGTAAAGATCCATTCTTATTACATTCAACATATTTAATATGAAATCCTAAATGAACTTCAACTCAGCATTAACTTGGAAATACTAAGAGATACTTCCTGTTTAGGGTTCACTATCAAGTCAAAACTCAATTGTTCGATAACAATCATACAAACATTGCATATGCAGATGACCTCAGCAGCCTATCCAGCATACCACTGAGCTCCAATCAGTGACGATCAGTGCAATCACATTGCGGGGTAAAAAGTACTAACAGTCTATGTCTGTGCATTAAAGTATCCAATACAAATGGGAGTATCCCGACACTGCAGTGGTTTAGGCTGAACGCAGCAGAACGCTTCTTATAGAAGCCAGCAAAGGAAAAAGAGTGAGAAGCCCAAATTCAGTAGAAACATCAGGATTCTGCTTATTTTGTTATGTAATGGTAATGGACTCATTTGGGTCTTACAAGAGTCTTCATTGAAACCTCTTCATCCAAGAGTAAAGCATGGAGGCTTTCAATTATGGCCTGTAGAACCATCAGGGGTCACTATAGTGCTACAGCACATGTAACTTCTAGTTAACCATAGAGCTTACTGTTTTCTGTGATTTACCATGCTCAGAGCTGCTTTATAATGCTTATACTTTTGCAGCGGTCACACATTGCAATTGAAGTTTTGAATTGGTTTGCTGCAGACACTGTAGAAATCACACACAAATCATTCCCGCTGTGACTAGCAGCAGGTGTTCCCACACACTTAGTGTTTGAAGACCACAGCTAGTCTTGAACTCTGTGAGAAGAGCATGTAATATTTGGCATGTCTCACTGCTAATGCAGTGTGAATGGGCAGCCAGTTGATCCGCTCTTCGCATATACTGGGTTTCATTAACATGGCACAGAGCAGTGTTGGAGATCACCTGTCATACATGCCGAGTGCCAGAGTGGCTTATGCTGGACTAATGTCATTAAACTATGATGTCATTGCAGCCGAGTGACCTCAACATCCTGTTAGCGTGTAAAGGAGCCTATCCAATAAGTAATCATTGACACAGGATCAATTACTTACTAGGTAAGAAGAGGTAACCGAAAAGTGTTTTGTTTAAAAATCAAATTCTTACATTATCAAGGTTGATTTATTCCTATTCCTTGTTAATGGTTAAACTCTTAGCCCTGCCTACATGCCCCCCAAATATTATACTACCCCCCCCCCCCCCCCCCCCCCAATATGTATTGTGATTTTTCGGGTTTTGCAATTGCTGAGCAGTAACTAAACTATAGTCGACTACACTGGATTTTTACTAGTGTAGAAAAACAGAATGTACAGTTATGACCAAATGTTTAGCAAAGTTTAGACCGTTTATTTAACATTATGTAATCATAGAAACCACAAAATGGTATCGCAAAAATCTAGGGGAAGCCATAATAGTAGTACAGTATTTCAATTTCGAAATGTCACATCTTTCTATTTTTGTCAGTTTTTCATTAAGTATGGAAAACAACAAAGCGGTGTGTAATTCAATATGTTAACGTAACATTATTCAGCAGGCTTCATTTGTACCACTGTTGACATTGGCAGAGTGAGGAGAATATATATTATAAGCTTCAAGTCTCTAGAGTGAATTTACTGTATCACAACATCTTTCTTTCACATTTCAGAAATCTATTTGTTACACATCACTAATAATTAACAGGATAATATGCCTAAAACTGCAACTATATGAATAGTGTTAGGCAAAAATGATCAGACATCATGATAGCGAATTAATCCCTAGTTTTGATATGAATGTTACTGTGCTGCTGTGGAATTTCACCAAGCGGACTGAAATGATATATTTTTTTAAAAATAACTCAATAACTGGAGCTTTCTGAACAGAACCCTTTACGTTATACATTTTGTCTTTAAAAATGGAAAAAGTAGGTTACCAAGGCTTTTTTTTCCTCAATTGCGTGAGCTTATCCAACAGTCAAAACAGACAGCCGAATATCAGCATATAAATACTTCACATACAAAACTTGGATTGCATAAAATGCTAGAACAGAACAGTTGAACACCTGCACTTTTTTTATTAGCAGACACTCTTATCCAGGACGACTTACAATTGTTACAAGATACCAGATTATTTTTACATACAATTACCCATTTATATAGTTGGGTTTTTACTGGAGCAATCTAGGTAAAGTACCGTGCTAAAGGGTACAGCAGCAGTGTCCCCCACCTGGGATTGAACCCACGACCTTCCGGTCAAGAGTCCAGAGTCCTAACCACTACTCCACACTGCTGCCCTATAGGAAGTTCAGCAGCTGACAAACAAACCCTCCCAGACCTATACTGTCGTCTGAAACTGCTCAAGACGACTAGATTTCCAGCTAGGTGGTCTGCAGTACAGACAATACGTCACAGTCCAAATCAGAATTTTTGAAGATGATTAAACTCAACTTCTATCTTTTTTTCTCACAGTTGATAGTGTACAAAAAAGAGTTGGTATATACATTGAAATGAACCAGTTTCAACAGGCTCCTATTTTATATTGTAGGCTGAAATAAGATCAACATATTTTGTGCAATTATTGCACAATTCAACATATAGTAGTGCTTTACATAAAACAAACATTGATGACACTGACATGTTGTTGTTTTTTTTTATTTGGAAGAAGAGAAGAACAAGAAGAAGTTCTGATTACTATCCCACCACTATATAAAGCCTGGAGTTTTCATTTGAAATATTAAAATGCAAACACCTTTGGCTCAGGCTGCTAAACTATCGTCATGGTCAGATATCTATCAGACAATGTTGGGTTACATAGCCTGTTGTAGATCTGAATGTCAATATGACTTTTTGAAGGAGACTGAACAAATATTGCTGAGAATCTTCTCCTGGCGCTCTGTGTTGTCCTTGTCTGCTATAGCAGCAGGTGCACAGGACCCTTGAAGTAACAGTACAGCTACTGTATTATTTCCGGTGACGCCAACACCGTTGCCACTCATGCTGCTTTTTTAAGGTACTGTATCAGAAAACTGATGTAGTAATAATAATAATAATAATAATAATAATAATAATAATAATAATAATAATAATAATACTAATAATAATAATAATAGGTTTACTATTCAGGTCTCTCTTTTTATGGATAACTTTTTTTTGGTTCATTAACAAGAATCTCACTTCAAAAGCAACAATAAAATTCCCAAAACTGATTAAGAATGATGATAATAATAATAATAATAATAATAATAATGATAATAATAATAATAATAATAATAATAATAATAATAATAAAAACATATTGTGGGAAATGAATGATCATCTCAGGGGGAAAAAAAAAAGAATTTGACAGTAAGATATTGTTCATGCTTTGGTAACAGTTATTATTTGTTCATTTAGCAGACGCCTTCATCCAAGACGACTTACAGAGACTAGGGTGTGTGAACTATGCATCAGCTGCAGAGTCACTTACAATTACGTCTCACCCGAAAGATGGAGCACAAGGACTTGCTCAGGGTCACACAATGAGTCAGTGGTGGAGGTGGGATTTGAACCGGGGACCACCTGGTTATAAGCTCTTTTCTTTAACCACTGGACCACACAGCCTCCTAGTTATAGTTCTCTGTATTGCACTGGTAATGTATTTATAAACTATTAAAAAAATTAAACAGTATACACAGCTAATGTGTATTAAAATGTGCGTTAAAAATACAATTTGATTAGATTAGACAGATTAATAGTAGAACTGCAGTATGTTACTGGCGTCAGAGCTATGCACCCAGTGTAGGAGCCCTGTCATTTTCCAGACTCCCACCCTAAATAGCTGCACATTAATTACAATAATTTTGACAGTTGGCAAAATAGAGACTGCACTAATGTTTAGTCTGCTGGTCATGAAATAGCTGAAATCTCATTGGATGGATATTTTCCATGTCCCTGATGCTCGAAGAGCCATAACGGCTGTTCTGCACTCAATTTCACTATTTAATTAACACGTTTTAATGAGCAGCACACCCTGGCCAACGGACACTTTATGCAAAGGTAGAATTGGTTGCAACTGTTTGGTAATGAAAAGTATTTTAAACATTTAACGCAGCATGGCAAATTGATCAATATTTCTGCACCGCCAACTCTTTCCCACTTATAAACAACTTCTGATAAATTAGTTGGGGTCCTACATGGTGGCTGAAGGATAGCAAAAGGCTGAATCACTATAGTGCCTTGTGCTGCTGACATGGCAACCCTTATGCTGGGACCTGATTCCGCAAGCAAATTAAGTTACAGACCCTTTCAAACGATTCGGTTGCACGGCGCATTCATGAAATGGATGCTGACGTTCGTGAACAGCTTTACGTGAGAGTGAAAAACAGTGACTTTTTTGCTCTCTAACTCGATGAATCAACTGATGTGTCAGGAGCTGCACAGCTCTTAGCTTTTGCAACAGATCTGTGCAGGAGGATGTGTTGTCCACTTTGAGGTTGAGCTACTGTGGAAAGCATTCATGACACTTTCTCTGAGGCAGTTAAAGATGCTGGGCTGGACTGGGAGTGGTGTATTGGGGTATGTACTGACGGTGACAAAGTTATGATGGGAAAGAAAGGTGGTCTGGTGACTCGAATTCAGCATGTTGCATGCAATGCTGCTTGGACTCATTGTTCAATACATCGTGAAGCTTTAGCTGCTAAGACTGTGCCGACTGATCATCACAAGGTGCTTGATGAGCTTGTAAAAGTGGTGAACTTCACCAAAGGTTGACCAACTAATGCACATTTGTTTTGCTTAAAGGACATCATCCTGTCACACATAGAGCCTTGTCTGAAAAGCAGGCTCACCCATCACACTGCAAAGGTAGGGTATATTGTGTTTTTGCATTTTAATGTTTTTTTTTTTTTTGAAGTTGAAAATGTGTAGATTACTGAATTTGTCTTTGACTGCCAATGCACCTTTAAAGTGTGTGATTTCAATGTTTTAAAATCATACATTTGTTTAAAATGTAAGTATACATTTTACTTACATGGAAATTGGGGGTCCTAGACTGAAAAAGTTTGAGAACCCCTGATCTAAGGCAAAGCACACCATGATCATTTATGGCAATAAGAAACCATTATAAAAGTTTACCATAGTAACAGCATATCAAAATACAATTAAGCATGGTAAAGCTTAGAAAAGCATTGTAAAGTCCAGAGAACTATGGTATTAAAATGTATATATATTAAAAACATCGCAAACTATGGTAGCCTATGGCAAACTTCCAGTAGCGAAGTGCAAAATTACTGTACTGTGGTAAACTTTAATACAGGATTAGCACGGGTACACCTTTAATTGCAGGACTGTGTTAATAAAACTTCCAGTTCTAAGTCTGGGGGGTGAGCGCACTCAGACGTTTGCGTGCTGTGCCACAGAGAGAGCCTAGCCACACACATACAAATGTGATATCTTTGTTTAGCCCTCCTGTCAGCTTTCACTACAAATGTAAACCCAGCAAACAGCCTTGTTTTTCATAACGTATCAGATTGTAATAAAAGCAGTGTTGTCTGTGATCTTTGTAACTTGTGCTTGTTAATAAAATATCAAAGATCCAAACAGCGACTGCAAGACAAACAATTATTTGGTTTCCAGGGATAATGTACACCTGGTAGATTTGTGATGAATAAGCACTGCCTCTGAGCACATGTGCCAAAGAAAGCAGAACTCAAACTATGGAATTTTTCCATCTCAGCCCAAGGAAAGTAAAGAATAATATGAACCCTGTTTTGTACTTAAGCTATGAAATACTAAATCCACAGTTAGTAGCTTGTTCAAGGTTATGTTGGAGCTGCAGTTGGAATATTTCAATAAGAAAAGTCCATGTACTGTCTGTGTGTTTCCTGCATTTAGACTGGGGTCCACACCAACATCTTGCGGACAGAGAATAAGGGCAGCTTGTGTAATACTCTCATGGTTGGCACTTATTCGTTGGTACAGCCTCAGCCACTCCATGGGCACTCATCTGCTTAGCTTTTGTATTTCAATCTAAATGTAATGAAGTTCTGTTGTGTATATAAAATGTAGATGCAACAGCTGAATTGCTTTTTAAATACAGAGGCTTTATTAGTGGAGATTTACAAAAGTAACACGTTTTGAAAATTCAAGCCAGTATAGTGATAGAGTACTTATCATATAATGGTTAACATATGTAGTTTGTGCTGTTTGTAATGCTTTTAATAAACCCCTTTAATTCCATTCCAATGACATTCAGAGACATCTCAACGACAAACTATTTTAAAGAACTTATGAATGACGATTTTCATAGTCAGTAAAGGATTTCTTTTTTTTTTTTTTGGCAAATTTACAAAAATATGGTTTATTTCTTCCTATATATTTTATTTTATGAAGTGTTTGTCTGCAGGCCTGTAACAGGCTGGAGACAGGAAAAAAAAAAAAAAAAAAACATTGTCTTTTTTTCATTTTTCACAAAAGGGTAAACTGGTAACAAACAGTGTTTAATTTAATCTTCTTTAAACAAATGTCACATACATGTATAACACTTTTTTCAAATGTTCACCATTATTATAAGAACATAAAACAACCTCTTTTAAATTAACAATACTGAAAACAGTGAGAGACAAAAAACAGAGCAACGGAATGGCCGGCCAGTGCACATACCTGCAAGAGATCACCGTGCTCTGTTGACTGTTTTGCCCTGTGTCGCTATGGAGACTGGAACTAGGAGCTGGAGCAAGTGATTATTGTAAATCTGGTTGTGGCTTACAGTCATCATGAGCTGTATCAAATTTCCAATGGGTTGGACAATACCATTACAATTGTATTCATTTTTTTCCCCTTAAAGCCAATTTACAAAACAAATAAAGCCTAACTCAAAAGTAAATTAGCATTTTTTTAACAATTATTTTTATTCATTTTCCAATTTTCTCCCAAAACAAGTGCAGTCAGCTGTCCTTTTTTTTCACTCTGCAAGCCCGCCATGCAGCCATATCCATAACTTACAGCGTTGGAGGACCAGGCAGTTCTGAACTGCACACGTGCCAGCCTGCAGGCACCAGCCAGCCACAGGGGTCACTGGTGTGCAGTGAGCCAAGGACTCCCCAGCCAACGTAACCCCTACCCTGCCCAGGCAGCTCAAGGCCAACTGTGTGCCTTCGCCTGGGAACTCCCATCCACGGTCTGCAGTGGCATAGCTTGGATTCAAACCGGCGATCTCCAAGCTATAGGGCACATC
This sequence comes from Acipenser ruthenus, assembly GCF_902713425.1. Classification (NCBI taxonomy): domain Eukaryota; kingdom Metazoa; phylum Chordata; class Actinopteri; order Acipenseriformes; family Acipenseridae; genus Acipenser; species Acipenser ruthenus. Next base: position 6,459,455 of record NC_081194.1, read on the forward strand.
CTGCACCCCGGGAGGAGTGCCTTTACCGAATACGCCACTCGGGAGCCTGAAATTAAGTTAGTTTTTATATTGTTTAATTTTATAAATGTCATCATCACCAGCCAATTAGAGCTTGCATTTCTTAATGAGGTATTTACGTTGCAGGTGCCAGCTCACAACAATGTATCACACAGGGCTGTACAAATCTGTTTATTAAAATAATATACTGTATATGAGGACACTTGATTACATTTTTTTTGAGAATAAGATTGAATTACTTCTAATACTTTCCTAAAATTGTTATGGAGTTCTGCCAGCAGCTGAAGTGACAGAATATGTTGGGCAGTGTAAATGTTCAATAGTGTGACCTCACATTCTCATAAAATCACTTTGCTTCGGTTCCCTATGCCAATGAGTTTGGCACTTCAGTGATGGGAGTATAGGAGTCACAGAGGCTGACCTAAACCCATGATGCAACATTGCTGGCTTTGAGGTCTTCTATCTTAGTAATCAGAGGAAAAGAGTAAGAAAAGCATCACATGAGAAAGCCAAGCTGCCCAGTCATTGGCAGGCAGGGGCTGTGGGTGAACTACATGTGCTGGGGTTTAATCTCACAGACATGGATAGTGATTTTACACAGACAGCCAGAAAAGAAATGCATGTCAATGGGATATATAGAGCTTGCAATGGATTCACATTTGGATTTTAAAGGATTCAGTGTTCTGTTTAATAATATACAATGAAAAAAAAAAAAATCAATAGCACTGGAAATCTCAGCTGGGCATTTTAGAGTGTAAGTATCGCTGTCATGGCAACCAGTAGCTAAGCATTGACTAAATTCGTTTTTCACACTGTTTTAGCCCCCAAAAAAGCTGTTTACTGTGAGCTTGATGTAAAACTAACACGATGGAAGGAAAGGCCATTGGGTAAAACAAAGTTTACATCTCTAATTCTGGAACGATGACATAATGGCCTTGATGCTCCCACGCGGTCTAGCAAGGGGAACTGTAATGGTATACATCCTGCGGTTTAACAGCTAATTGTAACATACATTCCCCATTTTTTTAGCTTGAACAAGTTTCAATACTATATTGGTAATCACTTGAATATGGATTTGTTCACCTGGGAAAGATATACCGATTAAAAAGACCACCTGACAAGAAAATGACATTTGACTGCATTTCTTTCTTTCTTTCTTTCTTTCTTTCTTTCTTTCTTTCTTTCTTTCTTTCTTTCTTTCTTTTGATCAGCTAATGAATCTCAACAAAAGACTTGGAAACCAGTATGATGGTGTGGCGGGCTGCCCTGCCCCAGTGCGTATTTTGTGTTTTATGTTGTATGTGGGATGTTATATGTATGTATGTAGAGGTGCACAGAGTTGGGCTATGTAGCAACTGCATGAAAGAGTCAGTTTTCACGCACACAGGGTGTGCGATGAGAGTCAGGAGGTAAAGCAAAATTAAGCTTAGATAACAATTGTTACGTGAGCTAGTTTAGGCTAGCACGATACTTGTTGTGTTCCGTGTCTGTTTGTTAGTCTGTTTGTTTTGGCCATCGTGCCTTTTATTTTGTATAAGTGTTTTGTTACCAGTTTTGTTTAAGCATGTTATTTGTTAATAAAACGCGCAGCAGCGCTTACCTCGCAGTCCTCTGTGTCGATTCACTTCCAGGCCTGACGTCACCACCAGCCATCCTGTTCATAGATGATCTTGAGAAAATCAAAGACAAAAAAGTAGGCAGGTGATAATCCAAGGTGTTAATGCACGGCCCCTCACAAATTATCACTATCTGAACAACAACAGTCTCAAAGTTAGTTTCTATGGGCCATTCTGAAGATAGCAGAAATGTATCCCTCCAGAATGATTAAAACACTTTTTGGCCTTTCTGGATGAATCAGTGATATCCTGGCAGCCCAAGGATGCTCCACACAATACTGGCAGCGTTTTAGCAGGAGGAAATCAACATCCTCTAAGACTTAATTAAACTAGCACTTGAAGTTGGGATACACCAAGGAGATATTCCATGATTGGTTCGAACTGATACATTTTTTAAATATCTTTGAGGATTTTGCATAAATATTGAAATATTAAAAATTATTCATGATGACCCCATAATTTATTTGTGCATTTCATTTGGTGGTATACAATGGTTTCAGATTGTGCTGTTTTATACTCAGTTTAATGACATTAGATTAACTTTGCTGCTGTAGGTGGATACTAAATTAGTTGAATGCTGTAAAGACATAATGTATGGCAAAACAATCATAAAAAAATGTGGTTTGGCTCATTGCTTGATTTGATGGGGAATTGCCTTATAATTAAGAGAACCTTTTTGACTGAGTTTGGAAAAACAATATAAAAATTCTAGTAGCAGTTTTGAATATAACACTGAGACGGAAATATAATGAGTTCTGGTTGTAAATCTCCCTCGACCTGTGAGGTTTGGACAGGTTGTCCTGACAGTTCATTCCCTGGGTCAGGAAGTCAATCAGCCTGGAAAAAGACGAGACTCCAGTGCGAGAATGTATTGACCTGGAAGGTAAACGAGGTAGCAGCTGCAGGCAATAGAATCAGCTGCAATCGTTTACCAAGGGGTCATGCATAACCACATAAAAGGGGCCGGAGAATTGTAAATCTTTTCCTTTGCTTTTGGTTTCGAAATAGACCCGGAAGGACCCGTGCATTGTGTAGTAAGAGTATTGTGTGTGTTTGTTTGTTTGTCTTGTCTATAATTGTTACTTGTGTGTTTATAGATGGCTAACACGTTCCGGACTGTCGCTAAGAGACAGCACTGAACCCAGAACAGCACTGCACTATTTGTCACTCTTTAAACTGTATCACCCACCACGAGCACTTCTTTGGCTGCTCTTTTGGCTGGAAATGTAAAACATGTTTCATTGTCATCTACCTTGGCTTAATACCACCTTAAATGATTTTAGACAAATTATTTAGTCTTTTTTTCCTGAAAGTGAACTGTAAATCTTTTTTTTTTCTTTTAAAGTTGGCTGGCAATCCAACAGAATATATATTTTTCTCAATTATGGTAAAATTGACTGGATTCTGCCTTTTAAGGTATCCCCAACCCGCCCCCCCCCCCCCCCCCCCCCCCCCCCCCCCACACACACACTTTAAGAGTCTTCAACTTTCATAAACTGTTAACGTGTAGCACAATCACATCTTTAAAAACTTTTTAATTAATTACTCCAGACTGCTAACCAAATTATAGGACATAACAGCTGTTTGGCATTTGTTTCATGTTTTGTTTCATGTGTAATTTATGCTTTAGTAAATGTTAATGCAGATAACGCCAAACAAAACAGAGAAACATTCCATGATAGACCCACTTAAATGTGATTCGCATCTTTGGAGCACATGCCCAGAGTACTTACATAGGTATATACGTTATACAGAGTAAAAATAAAGCAATTACAGGTATGACATTCCTTGACATACTGGGAAATGCAACATTATTACCTTTGACTTAATTGGTAAATGATTTTTGCTTTCTCCTCAGAGAAGCTCTAAATTTCATTACACTGAGATGGCACAAGCTAAAACTTTGTCTTTTTGACTGGACTTTACTAGAGCATTTTGCAACGCCAAAAAAATCTGTCAGGTTTGCATCAACCATTAATTTCTAGGTGTAATCCCAGTGTTTCTAGGTGTAATCCCAGGGTTTCTAGGTGTAATCCCAGTGTTTCTAGGTGTAATCCCAGGGTTTCTAGGTGTAATCCCAGGGTTTCTAGGTGTAATCCCAGTGTTTCTAGGTGTAATCCCTGGTTTTCTAGGTGTAATCCCAGGGTTTTTAGGTGTAATCCCGGGGTTTCTAGGTGTAATCCCAGTGTTTCTAGGTGTAATCCCAGGGTTTTTAGGGGTAATCCCAGTGTTTCTAGGTGTAATCCCAGTGTTTCTAGGTGTAATCCCTGGGCACGGATAGGTGGTTGAGGTAATGCAAGGTAATTTCCCAGTGCTGCAGTGCTCTGAGATCCAGCTGTGGTTTATCCCTGTAGGTTATAGGTTGATCAACCCTACCACTTTTTTTGCGTTTTGAAGTTAAACACCATTATAGATGAATACCATTATGAAACTATCTGAAAATTTAGTAGAACTGAGCATGATAATGGTTTGATATGCTCTCAGATTGGGGCTGCACTTGATTCCCATCCTGCATTAGTTCATATCATTGATAGTATTCGTGTGAACCAAGATTGAAGATTATTTTCTTAGCGAATACGTTAAGTAATGGTCCAATACCTATCATCATCATATCTTCTATAGCAAGTGATTTGTTAATAAAATATAATGATTAATAATGATCGGCTACTGTTTTGAAATTTAAAGACACCCCTGCAAACAAGTGATGTTATATGACAGGTGTTGATCACAGAGGGAGCCCAGCAGAGGGTCAGGTTACATTCATACAGTATTCCCTTCTATGATGAGAACAAGATTGACTGGGTCAAGACTCTGCAATGCCATATCCTGCAGCCCTGGTGGAAGCAAACTAATGAAAACTGACCTTGAAACAGAAGACTGTAATCTATTAATATGATAAATTATAAAAGAAAAAATATGAAGACCATGTAACCAGCATATTTAAGTTCTCGATTCAACCATCTTAATGATACGGTAGTCATTCTTTTAGAATGTTTTCAGGCAACATAACTAACATTGGAAGATGCTGAATAAAACACAATGAGAATATACGTTGTGAGGATGATGATGATTATTTATTTAAATTAATTTTTTTTGACATTATTTTTATAGTAAGTTATGTTATCAAACACAGTAGCAAAAATAGCTTGCATTCAATTAAATTATATTCCATACTGCAGTTCATCTCAATATGCTTTCTTAAATATTTACTATTTATTATGTTTTCAATCTTCAACAAGGAGGAAGAACAGGAAAAAGAAGAACAAGAAGAAGATTTCCCCTCTAATCTACCAACAGATGGTGCAGTTTTTATATAGACGTTGTGCTAGACTTTCTGGGTCTGTACAGAAAACAGTAAAATGGTTTTAAAGCAATCAGATTGTTGTAGTGATACAGTGCGGTCCTGTACAGCGGTATGGTAGTTGCACCTAGCTTGGCAGTACTGTTGTAACCACTGTGACTCTCAATCAGTTCTGCTGATCGAATTGAAAGTGTTGCCTTTCACTGGTGGCACCGTGGTTGTGTAAATTGATAGAAATACCAACAGCGCTTCCGGGTTTAAACCCTTTAAAAGCAATGCATCTTCAGAAACTGGTAGCATTTCACAAGGGCGACTAAGTTATGGGTAAGCTCTACTTTTTAATCAGTGTTTCTCACCAACAGATTTAGGGAGGCGTGTGTAAAATGTGAAACAGATCTGAATGAAAACACCAGGCCTTGAATCAGATCACAGAGAGCTGTGAAACAAGAGACTTAACTGAATGTCCATGGTTATAAATCTTCAACTGTGTTCTGCTGCTACTGAGAACACTTCTGTCCTAAAAGGACCGTAAAATGCACGCCAATGTGCAAGACAGTGACCATCATATCCTGTATATTCCAGCTATGTGTATTATTGCAGTTATAATGAACAAAAGCAGCCAACAGCTGTGAAAATGCATGTGGATTAGCAAGATGTTTTCAAAAGCTTGGTTAGTTGACCTTGCCCTTTGAAGCTTGTGTACTAAACACAAAGAACAGATGCACGAGACACAAATGCAATTTGATTCTGAATCATCGGGGGAGGCCCGTCATGCAGCCAACCCAGAACAACAGCGTCGGAGGACAACGCAGCTCTGGGCAGCTTACAGGCAAGCCCGCAGGCACCCGGCCAGTCTACAGGTGTCGCTGAGGCGCGGTGAGCCGAGAACACCCTGGCCAACCTAAACCCTCCCCCGCCAGGCAGCGCTTGGCCAATTGTGCACCATACTCTGAGAACTCCCGTCCACGGTTGGCAGTGAAAAAGCCTGGACTCAAACCGGCGACTTCCAGGCTATAGAGCGCATCCTGCACTCCACGCGGAGCACCTTTACTGGATGCGCCACTCGGGAGCCCCCATACTATTTTCTTAATAGTGGAAAAATATGATAAATTACATTAACAACGACATAAAAGACTGGAAAATATTACATATTACATTTAAAAAGATGTAAAAGACTGAAAACAGCATAACGTACCAGATTTGAAATGCCGCTTCCCTGCGGAAGTTGTTCAGGCATTGTTTAGGCAAGCGAGAGCAAGCACAATGCACTGCGTACCACTTTTTAACATGTACCTGAAAATAACACTGCATCGGTAGATTTTTTCCTATTTGTGAGCACACTGTGGAATTCAAGCATGCCTGGCAGATATTCATGCATGTATCTTTTCTTTAAATAACTACAAATACCAGAATGCATTGTCACGTGACTTAAAATAAATAAATAAATAAATAAATAAATAAATAAATAAATAAATAAAACAAACTGACACCGTTATGACACTTTTAAAGTGGAAAAATGATTTTTTTTTAAAACACAGGAGCAAAGTGAACCTAACGTTTTATTCTCACCAATATCAGCTGCAAACATTTCAACATATACAAATCTATTTAATTAAAATAATGAATTTCAAATGAAAGTCTTTGAGAATACAGTACCACCATTCACTACCACCATTCTTCATTTTGTATGGATGTTCATTCATTGTTTAACACACTGTTATCGGCTTAACAGGTATGTGTAACATGACAAGTGCAAAATACAAAATACCAACTTGCCAACCTCAAACCCATACAACTGTCCGGTAGCAGTGTCAGAAACTGTATCAAGGGCGCCCTCTTCTGTTGAGCTCCTATATTGCCAATTGATTAAACAGAGCAGTTGCTCTGTGCCAGCAGTTCCCACTGAAACAATTACCTCAGTGCTAATTATCGTTATTACTTCTCAGGAGTACTTGTGCCAGATGTATCCTGAAAAAAAAAAAAAAAAAACAAGCAAGCATATTTTTTATGTAGTTAGCAGAACATTCATCATTTCGGGTCACAGAGGGCAAGTAATGAATTGTAGGTGTCGCTTGTGACCCATGGTGCCTCCACCTGCTCGCTTTTATTGCTCTGTGATAAATTGCTTTTCCACATCAGCAACCCCAGGTGACATCATATCCATTCTGCTGATATAGGGAAGGTAATCTACCCCCATGAGGGACCACTCTTCAATGAAAATGCCAGTAGAATGAATTTAGGTTGGATATGAACAGATATAATAAACTAGTTTTGTTTCATAAAGTCGAATGAAACCAGCTGAATAATGTTGTGTTAACATATTGAATTACATAGCGCTTCGTAGCTTTCCATATACTTAACAAAAAATTGACAAAAATTGAAAATTGTGACATTTCGAAATCTAACATGAAATACTGCACTATTATGATGGCTTCTGGTTGACATTTGCAATATCATTTTGCAGTTTCTTTGATTACATGATGTTAAAAAAAAGATCTAAATTATGTTCATATAGTTTTGTTTTTTTAAATTATGTTTCAATCCAAAAATTCTAGGTGATGCAAAACTTTTGGCCATAGCTGTCTATGTGACTTATATGTCTAAAGCAGTATATCATACAGTTATAGTAAAGTGAGTTATAGGATAAGTTATATCGACACATCTTGTAAACAGACCTCAGCTTTTAGCCTTGGTTGGTTCCCTTGTGCTGCAGATATTCCCTCATACACAGGTGTTTGCCATCCTATAATCTACTTCAATAAACACATAATAAGTCTTCTGCACTAAACTGTACATGACAACAGGAACTCAGTGTCAAGATCTCAGGTTGAGAACATAGTGTTTTTATTTTGTTTTAAAACAACACACAGCTGGACGTTGTCTTATTTCCACATGGTTGGACTGACAAAACAAAAACACTCAAGCATCTACCCTTGAGATAAACAGGGACAGCACAGTTCACTTCAGTAGTGGGCATTTACAATTCACTGAAATGTTACCAAGCCTGTTGTCCTCAAAAAAGCATATGTAAACCTCTAATCTTTGCTTTCTCAGACCCATGCATAGCCATTACAGTATTGGGTGATTGAAAATTAATATAATTGTGTGATGGGCTGGCTAATCTGAGAGGCGACTGCATATATTTGTATAACACTGTTATACAAAATCCCAACCCACCCAGTGCAGTAAGACCTTTATTGACAGTGTGTTTCCATACACTCTGTTAACAGCAGTGAAACAAACTGGTGTTTTTCTTCCTGTAATGTCAGTGATTGTATGAAAAAAAGTAGCTTGGTCATTGTGACTCGAATGATGCAGCTTAACAGCAATGCGAGATAATTACAAGGTAACCATCTGCAAACATGTGGGCCTTATTTCAGGGGCACTGAAAAATAGAGCAATAAGTCATGTCATCAAGGAGCAGAAAGTACTAGAAAGAAAGAAAGAAAGAAAGAAAGAAAGAAAGAAAGAAAGAAAGAAAGAATATTTCCTGTCAGTTCAGTCATGTTGACACATTTTATTACATCTACCAAAACTCTCTGCTGGATAATTTGAACAATTAAGAGCTTAAAATGAAAACAGTAGACAGACGAAGGACTAAACACGGAACGGAGCTCTCCAAGTGTTTTCAGCTGCCTTGCTATGTAAACCACTATAATCTTGATTTAAACCAGCTTGGTTTTACAAGTGAGCAAGGATCACGGGTGTGATTTAATAATGACGTCACTGTGGTGTCTGATTTCTTCACAAATACACATTATGGTAAAAATACAAAAAACAAAAAAAACAAGCAAAGAATTACCACATCAGAAAAAAAAAATCTAGATAAATTATCTTAAAACTATATTGGTTTGGATTTTGTTTTTAATTCAAGTGGTTAATAGTCTAATAGGTTAGAATTAAGGAATACTACAAAGATAATAACAAACACATGTGCGAACAGTGAGGGAGGTATATTATCAGCATCTTCCGAATGAAGGCATCAACATCTGTCTATTTATTTGTTATGTCTACTCTGTCAGCCGATTCCGTCTCCTGATTATCTTTCTAAAGCTTCTTTAAGGTCTTCAAAATGTGGACTGTAATGCACTGGTTATCTGTCTGTCACACTATACATGGTAAACATTATGACTGCCTTCAATCCAATGACTCTTGTCATACACTCCCAGACTCATATTATTATTCATTTCTTAGCAGACGTCCTTATCCAGGGCGACTTACAATTGTTACAAGATATCACATTATACATTATTTCACATTATACAGTTATCACATTATTTTTACATACAATTGCCCATTTATACAGTTGGGTTTTTACTGGAGCAATCTAGGTAAAGTACCTTGCTCAAGGATACAACAGCAGTGTCCCCCACTGGGGATTGAACCCACAACCCTCCGGTCAAGAGTCCAGTGCCCTAACCACTACTCCACACTGCTGCATATAAACCTATTATTATTATTATTATTATTATTATTATTATTATTATTATTATTATTATTATTATTATTATTATTATTATTATTATTATTATTATTAATTAGTCATCTAGCAGACACATTTATCCAAAGCGACTTACAAATACTAGGGGGTGAAGTATGCCTCACAACTGCTTCAGAGTCACTTACAATAGGACCTCAGTTTTACTTCTCATAGGATGGACTGCACTTGGGTTTTATACAGTACACATTACAGTATAATGAAGCCCTTACATATGTTTGCACTGCTTGTGGGAATGCAATAACTAAATGATTCAGTGGAATGTTACTTGCAGGCAGACAATTTGACTATCAGTTCTGGAAGTGATAGACCAGATGAGGGTCATACAACTGCAAATGATTATCAAAAAAGGGCGCCCCAGTAAATGTCATGCACAACGCATTACTGAGATCTGGGTAAGGATTATAATAATGCTGTGCAGATGGAACTGCTCCGTCAAACTCTCTAAGTGGGTGGGAGGCTCCCTGGGCAGTGTGGGGAAGAAGAAGAAGACTTCAAGTGGACCTAACCCAAAAATAACCAAAAAGACAACTTGTGAAGAGAAGTCAGTCATGAGCTCAGCCTGTCAAAGTGTAGTTATAGTTACATGTATAGCAGCCCAGATTATAACACGTCAAAAATCAAGATGAATGCAAACAGAGTATAGACAGGAAGCACTCACTAGGGCAGCCTTGCAAAGTACTCCTTAAATCACGGCTCTTTTACAGTAATGCCCAGTGCTGAGTCTACATGTGCATGAGCGTAGCTGACAAAGCACCTGATCCCTGAAGAGGTTTGACCCCTCCCATGATTGCTAACTACCATCAGTCAAAGCATCAAAACCTGCAGCATTAGGTCATCACTGTTAGTATGTATGACAAGCAAATGTACCTTTAGATTGGGAGGATGTGATCTCAATCATAAGAACATAAGAAAACTTACAAACGAGAGGAGGCCATTCAGCTCATCTTGCTCGTTTGGTTGTTAGTAGCTTATTGATCCCAGAATCTCATCAATCAGCTTCTTGAAGGATTCCAGGATGTCAGCTTCAACAACATTACTGGGGAGTTGGTTCCAGACTCCCACAATTCTGTGTAAAAAAGTGCCTCCCTTATCTAATCTCCATTTGTGACCCCTGGTCCTTGTTTCTTTTTTCAGGTCAAAAAAAGTCCCTTGGGTCGACATTGACAATACCTTTTAGAATTTTGAATGCTTGAGTCAGTGTAGTCTTCTTTGTTCAAGACTGAATAGATTAGATTTTTTAGCCTGTGTGCATATGACATGCCTTTTAAACCAGGAATAATTCTGGTCGCTCTTCTTTGCACTCTTTCTAGAGCAGCAATATCCTTTTTGTAGCGAGGTGACCAGAACTGAACACAATATTCTATATGAGGTCTTACTAATGCATTGTAATGTTTTAACTTGATTTGATTTAAATTCAACACTTTTCACTATATATTTGAGCATTTTGTTGGCCATTTTTATAGCTTGCCTATATTGTCTAGATGAAGACATTTTAGAGTCAACATAATCTCCTAGATCTTTTTCATAGGTACCTTCTTCAATTTCGGTATCTCCCATATGGTATTTATAATGGACATTTTTATTGCCTGCACGCCAATCAATTCCTGATGTTTGACTCAGCGACGCACTGTTGACTCAGCGACGCTCTGTTCCTGCCTGGAGACTATGTGGATATCTGTTGGTTTAAACAGGATGACATAGGAACCACAGTTAGTCAGTGTGATATACTGGTGGGTCATGTTCAGAAGACAGACAGCAGTGTTTCTAACAGACTAAGCTAATTAGCAAATCCTTTCAAACTTTTCCCAAATAGTTGATAAGATCTCAAATGTAATCTGAACTATCTTTAGTTATGATGTTTGGTTTGAAGCAATGGCCATACATTGCTAGTAAATGTCCAGAAGAAATCAAGTGTTAGGATGAAAATTAGCATTTGCACTGTTGATGTAAGGCCCTTCCACTTAGATGCTGATACTTGTAATAACTGCTAAAGAATGGCAGTTCTAATGTAATTACATTGATATATTCAGACAGATGGGTGAACAGACATACCAAGCAGTGGTCGGCAAATGGCGCCCCGTGGGCCAAATACGACCTGCGAACACGTGTCGTCTAGCCGGCGGATGCCTCCTGGCAGGGCTGTATCAAGGGCTGAGCGAGAGCGGAACTTCAGTTTAATATTACCGCAAGGGGGCTGTCATGGGGGATTCCCCGTATGACCTTCATTTATTTCTTGCGAGTAAGCAGAAAATTAAGTGTTTTGCAATATCGATTCCAAAGAACAGTACTTGCTGATTGTACTCTGAAGTACAGGATTAAATGCAGTAAAATAGGGGGCAGATATGAGCAAGTAAAGCGCATTTAAGGAAGGGTGATATGTGTCCCAGGGGAAAAACAGAGGAGTTCTACAGGTGCTTTCTGAAGAGGTGAGTCTTGAGGAGGCGCCGGAATGTGGTCAGGGACTGGGCAGTCCTACATCTGTAGGAAGGTCATTCCACCACTGCGGGACGAGGGTGGAGAAGGAGCGGGCTCTGGAGGCAGGGGAGTGTAGAGGAGGTAGAGCCAGTCTTCTAGTGCAGGCGGAGCGGAGAGGTTGAGTGGGGGTGTAGGGAGAGATGAGGGTCTGGAGGTAGCTGGGTGCAGTCTGGTCAAGGCACCTGTAGGCTAGTACAAGAGTCTTGAACTGGATGCAAGTGGTGATCGGGAGCCAGTGGAGTGAGCGGAGTAGTGGAGTTGCGTGGGTGAAGCGAGGCAGAGAGAACACCAGGTGAGCAGCGGAGTTCTGGATGAGCTGGAGTGGACGGGTGGAGGACGCAGGGAGGCCAGCCAGGAGGGAGTTGCAGTAGTCTAGGCGGGAGAGTACCAAGGCCTGGACCAGGAGCTGGGTGGCGTAGTTGGTGAGGAAGGGTCGGATTCTTCGGAAGTTGCTCAGGAAGAATCGGCAAGTGCGTGCCAGAGTGGAGACGTTCTGGGAATAAGAGAGGCAGGGGTCCAGGGTGACTCCGAGGTTCTTAGCGGAGGAAGAGGGAGAGAGTGTGGTAGATTCCAGAGGAACACAGATAGAGAGATCAGAGGAGGGGGAGGAGGAGGAGGGAAAAAAAGGAGGTCAGATTTAGAGAGGTTGAGTTTGAGGTGATGCGAGTGCATCCAGGAGGAAATAGCAGACAGACAGGTAGAGATACGGGAGGGGATGATGGAGTCAGAGGTGGGGAAGGAGAGGAAAATCTGAGCATCATCAGCATAGAAATGGTATGAGAAACCATAGGATGCGATGAGGGGGCCCAGGGAGCGGGTGTAGAGAGAGAACAGGAGAGGACCCAAGACTGACCCTTGGGGGACTCCTGTTGAGAGAGGGCGAAGTGTGGAGGTTGTTCCATGCCAGGTTACCTGGTAAGTGCGGTTGGAGAGGTAGGAGGAGAACCAGGCCAGAGCAGTGCCAGAGATTCCCAGGTCAGCAAGAGAGGATAGTAGAATAGAGTGATCAACAGTGTCAAAGGCAGCAGAGAGGTCGAGGAGAATTAGGACAGAGGAGAGAGAGGCAGCACGGGCAGAGTTTAGTGAGTTGGTGACAGACAGGAGGGCGGTTTCAGTGGAGTGAGCAGTGCGGAAGCCAGATTGGAGAGGGTCGAGCAGAGAGTGGTTGGACAGGAAAGCAGAGAGCTGGCGGTGTACAGTCCGCTCGAGGGTTTTGGAGAGGAAGGGTAGGAGGGAGACAGGACGATAGCTCTGGAGGGAGGTGGGGTCGAGGGTAGGTTTTTTGAGGCGGGGAGTGATAGAGGCTTTTTTGAAGGCAGAGGGAGAGACCAGAAAGGAGAGAGGTGTTGAGAAGGGAGGAGATGAAGGGAAGTAGAGCAGGAGCAGCAGCTTGAAAGAGGTGAGTGGGGAGGGGGTCCAGGGCACACGTGGTGGGTTTGTGACCCTGGAGCAAGGAGGAGAGGTCAGAGTCTGACAGGGGCGAGAAGGTGGAGAAGGAGGGTGAGTTAGTAGGGGATGCAGTGGGTGTAGGGGTTGGAGCAGGAGGGGGTGTGGGGGAGGGAGCGGTGTTAAAGAGTTTGCGGATATCTGAGATTTTAGAAAAGAAGAAGGAGGCAAAGTCATTGTTGTGTGCATATAGCGCTCAGAAATAAAACCCGAAAACCAGAAACCCTCAATATCCATTCTGATGTATTTAGAAGCATTTGACGTTTGCATTTTAAGTAAGTGGGATACTTCAAGGCTTATTACTTATTACGGTTTGCAAGGAGCCTCGCAGCTGGCCAATCACATTAATAGAAGTCAAATGCATATTCATGAGTATAAGTCAGAACACACCCAAACAGCCTATCAAATCGACTGGTCATCTGAAAAGCTTGAGCTGCAACCCTCATTGGTTATGATGTGCTTTCAACTCATGCAGCTAAACTCTCTCCGTCTTGTCAACCCGCTTAAGTTAATTGTATTGCTGAATGTGATTTTATAATTAATAGCACGCAAAACTTTATAAGCACTCTTGTCTTCTCGTTATTTGGATAATTAATGACATCACTGTTAAAATGATTTGTTTGATAGATTAGGGTTTAAAACTAAGTATAGTGTCTTCTACAAATATTCTGGCATTGCTAAATTTCTTATGTTCTTTTATATTGAATTTGAATGTTGCAAAGAAAAAGCTACTTATTTTCTCTATACAAAACCACACAGGTCCTTCCAATTTAGAACCTCAGGTACTCAATTCTATAATAGTATCTTATTCAGAAAAAAAAAAAAAATGTTAACTAAACTTTTGTAGTTAAATGTACTCATAGTGCCTTTTTCATTTTTCATGGCTGACTATGGTCCTGGTACTATAGGGGTTTTGTAAAATTCCACAACATTTATTTTGTAGAAATCTTGCCTAATTTAATTTTAAAAAAATAAATAAATAAATAAATAAATACATTCAGCAAAGTAGTAGTTTCCGCATTAATGTGGAAAAAAAGGTGAAAAAATGAGGTTGGAAAAAAAGTGAAATCTTGTGAATTTACACATTATACAGTATGTGGAACACCTATGTGTGAGTTTGAAGCACACAGGATGTGAATCCATTTAAAACACACTTTGAAAAATTACCTTCCCGCAAATTAATTTGGCTTGGCCCAGGCACTTTGCATGCAATACGGCTAATACACAGAGCTGGATAACGATCCCATAGTGTGCTAGCTAGGCATTAGAGGCCCATACTGTCGAAAGTGATCACAAAATATTTGTCACATGCCTAGGTTACCATGACTCAAGGCGATTGCCACCTCAGTGCATCATATGAGGCAGGTCAGACCCCTGCGCTAGCCAAGATCCCTGTGGAAGAATTTTAATTAGCAGTGAACAAATTTAAGCCTCTGAAAGTTAACAAGTGCTACTGTTTGGGATTACTAAAGTAAAGCCTTTTGCAGAAATCATGGGTTTAGCGTGTATAGGGATAGACATCTACAACTGTAACAGTCATTCTGCTGTGATCTGATTACAGAGATTTAAGAAAGTATTCAAACATATTTATGCCACTTGTGGGAAGTGGTCCAAAGAAAATTTAAAACAGGGAAAACAGCTTACTGGCACTGTAGAAGACAGATACTCAGAAACACAGTATTAACCACGATTCTGCTGAATCAGCTTCCGTAATAAACACATAACACGCATTGTTTTTAACTCATTCAGAATTCTTTTTTAATTTTATTTATTTCAAAGATTGAAAGAACAGGATAGCTGATTCCAGGCTATTAGGTACAGTATTGATCTAATAAGCGATGTCATAAAAATACCTGAATCATACCTAATACCCTGGAATCAGCATGAGTATTTAATGTAAATTCATTGAATTTGGTTTATTTTGTAGACAGCCATTATGATTAACTGTAAGCAACCGCCTTGGGATCTTGCTAAAACACCCCAAATCAAAGGTTACCTCCATGGCTAGATTTCCTTTTAGTGTAAACAGAAAATAAATAACTTTTAAAGGATAAAAAAAAAAAAAAACAGTTCTCATGGCGAGCTAGTCAGTGATTTATGATGTATTAATTACAGTTTCTAGCAAATGCGTTTTCAAGCAACACAAGTGGTGTAACTACTATTACACTTTTAATATAACCTAACTAAACAATAAAACTGATGTACAGCTCTGCGATTGTAACTGCTAAGCTGCCTAGTAATTTACAGTTGATTGACTAACACTATATGAGCACAAGGGTCTGTACCTCATCTGTGATTTGAAGATAATGAAAGCGATTGATAGACTCTACCCCTGGCCTCCTCCGGTCTGTGATAATGGAACACCACAGGGTTCTTTATTGCTTCTGTGACAGGGCAGGGGTTTGGTGCAAACCCGCGACCCTGCACCCCTCAAGCAAGCATCTTAACCACTATGCAAAAGAGAGGACAGAATCCGTACCGGCAGGGCATCACACAACACTGCCCACTACACTTACATAGATTGGATTGACTCATATTACCTGTAGATATTTAAAAAGTGTTTTTTTTTTTTTTTATCAATGCCTGTGACAGAAATACAATGAGTTTTGGTTGTAAATCTCCCACTCGACCTGTGAGGGCGCTAAGCAGCGAAAGTAGAGTTCTTTGGACGGGCTGGCCTGACAGTTCTTTCCCCGGGCCGGGAAGTCGGTCAGTCTGGAAGAAGGCAAGACTCTTTTGCAGGAACGTACTGACCCAGAAGGGAAACGACGTAGCAGCTGCAGATAGTAGAGACATCTGCACTCGTTTACCAAGGGGTCATGCGTGATAGCATAAAAGGGGACAGAGAATCGCAATCTACTTCTTCGCTTGGTTTGAGAGACAAGGAACTGACAAGACAAGGACCGGGAGAAACCCCTAAAAATAAGAAAAAGGATTTGTGAGTGTTTTGTTTGTTTTGTCGCTGTTAGTAATTGTCTTTTGTTTTTGTAAATTACTAGACGGCTAACACGTCTCCGGAACAACTAACCGGAACAACACTACACCACAGTCACTGTATAAATGTTATCACCCACCACGAGCACTACTGCATGCACCCGGACTTGTGACTGTGTATTGTATTATTGTGGGGCGGATAACGTGTGTTTATTATTTGGACTGCAATCCATTTATTATTGTCTCTTCTGTGCTTTACACATTGGTGTGTATTGATGGAGGTTTATTGTTCGATAGCCAGACCGGATTACAGTTTCCTTTGTGTGATTATTTCTGCACTGCATCACCTCTGTACCTGTTTCCAATCAGCAGTCACTTTCCCACAATGCCCTATTTAGTTTACTGTTAAAAGAAAAGCTTGCATTGTCTGATGCGGTAAAGTAAGTGATACAATACAACCAACTTATTTCTTGCATGCTAACTGATCCTTCTAAGCCTGGGTGATCCCTGTAATACTGCTTACCTAAAACCCATAAACCAGTTTAACGTACTGTCAAAGTAATCTCTTCTGGGTATGGTCCATTCTTAGATCTACCATATGAATTTTATTACAGAATAATTACTTAAATAAAAACAAACACTTGCATTGTTTTTTACATTTTACTGCTTATTATTTATTGGGATATAAAGGTCACTTATGTATTTGTCTTCCATAATGTTGTTCAAATTTTACAATGCACAAAACTTACTATGCGCTTTTAATGTAGCTAAATGTACATAATAAAAAGATGTGTGAAATCTGCAATTCTCAACTGTTTTCTCCTACAGTGAACAATTTCAAGGCTTCAAGCAGACAAGCGTTTCTGCTAGCTCCTTAATCAGTGCAATCAACTGCATCTTGAAAGAGTAAAAAATCCAAACCAGTCCTTACTTGTAGTTAATATGCTGTATAGCTAAGTTTATTGAGATACGTGTCATTAAAAATGTATATTGCATTTTATTATAACTGTCTTTGAGTATTTCAACCCAGTCTAAGCATTCACTTTCAAGCTAAACATTGCCTTTGAATTCATGGGGATGTGATCGCTCAGGTTCCCTTATATAACATGGAGAGGAATGGGCTGGAGAGAGCACTCTCTCTGCAGGAGCTCTCCACTGCCCTCAGTGGATTGAGCAACGGGAAAGCCCCTGGCATAGACGGCCTGCCCACAGAGTTCTATAAAACGTTCTGGAGTGAACTCGGGGAGGACCTCCTGGAGGTTTACAACGAAAGCCTGGCCAAAGGAGAGCTGCCACTTAGCTGCAGGAGGGCTGTGGTAACACTGCTGCCAAAAAAGGGGGACCTGTGTGAGATAAAGAACTGGAGACCTGTCTTGTGGACTACAAGTTGCTGTCGAAGACCCTGGCCAGTCGGCTGAGGGATGTCCTGGGCTCAGTGATACACTCAGACCAGACCTACTGTGTGCCCGGCAGGTCAATCTTTGACAACATATTTTTGATTCGGGACATTTTGGAAGTCTCCAAGATATTTGGCTTAAACACTGGTCTCATTTCACTAGATCAGGAAAAGGCTTTTGACCGGGTTGAGCACCAGTATTTGTGGAGGACCATGCAGGCCTTCGGGTTTGGCCCTGTCTTCATAGCCATGGCTCAGGTGCTCTATCGTGACATTCACAGTGTACTGAAGATAAACGGTGGGCTAAGTGCTCCTTTCAGAGTACAGAGAGGGGTTAGACAGGGCTGCGCACTGTCAGGCATGTTGTACTCCCTGGCCATCGAACCCCTGCTCCAAGAACTGCGTCGAGGGATCAGTGGACTGTCTATACCGCACTGCCCTGGCCCCCCTGTCACAGTGTCAGCGTACACCAATGAACTTGTGGCGATAGTCAAGGGGGAGCAGGACATCAAGACACTGCACAGCACCCTTGTAGACTTTGAGACATTGTCCTCAGCCAAGGTGAACTGGAATAAAAGCTGTGCATTGCTGCTGGGGCAGTGGGAGGACTGCGAACCCCCAGCGCTGCCAGGAGGGCTTCAATGGAGCAGGGGAGGATTCAAGTACTTGGGGGTGCTGGAGGGAGTGAAGGCGCGTCTGGGCAGGTGGCGCTGGCTGCTCCCGCAGCTCTCCTACAGAGGCAGACCTCTGATTATTAACAACCTGGTGGCATCCACACTGTGGCACCGGCTGATGTGTTTGGAACCACCGCAGGGGCTGCTGGAAAAGGTGCAGAAGGTGATGCTGGATTTCTTCTGGGACGGGTTGCACTGGCTAATGAAAGGGAGAAAGGAGGTCTGGGTGTGATGGATGTGAGCAGCCGGGTCTCGGCTTTCCGACTGCAGTCAGTCCAGCGGCTGCTATATGGACCTGACTCACTGTCCTGGAGACTGCTGGCCTGCGCCCTGCTGAGGAGAGCAGGAGCGCTACAGCTGGATAAGCACTTGTTCCTAGTGGATTCCAGCCAGGTGGACCTGTCATCGCTCCCCACTTTCTACAGGAGCATGTTGAGGGCCTGGCGCCTTTTGAGGGTTGAGAGAGGGGAGGAGGCCCTCACTTTGCACTGGCTTCTGGAAGAGCCAATTGTAAACAACCCGCTCCTTGCTCCTCCAAGCACCGACGCCCCTGCATTGAACCCCCAGCTAATCAGAGCTCGCCTCACGAAGCTGCGCCACCTGCTGGACCTGCGGCAGGGCTGCTGGCTGAGTGCGGAAAGGCTGAGTGCTGAGCTGGGAGTGCACTCAGTACGAAGAGTGGAGAGGTTTTTGAGCCAGCTCAGATCCGCTTTGTCCCCAGAGGGACGGCTGCTCCTGAAAGAGTTGTTCCAGGGACACCCTCTCCCTGATATCCCGCCCCCGTTCCCAGGCCTGCGAGTGTCTCCTGCTTTCAGGGAAGAAGCGGGGCCTCCAGGGCCACTACTGGAAGCAGAGGGTTTGAGTGGGAGGCTTGTATCAAGCATGGAGGGCAAAGCCCTGTACAGAGTTTGCGTGCTTGTTAAACATCAGACCCAGCTAACCACACTCCCTGACACACCCTGGAGAGCCAGGCTGGAAGAGGAGGAGAGTACAGTGCCAGCCTGGAGCAGCTTGTATAAACCCCCCCTCAATAAGAGAGCTGGGGATCTGCAGTGGAGGGTTTTACACATGATTGTTGCTGTCAATGCTTTTATCAGCATTATTAACCCCGGCGTGTCTGATTCCTGTCCGTTTTGTGCTCAGAGAGAGACCGTGTTTCATTGTTTTAGCGCATGCTCCCGATTAGCACCCATTTTTAGTCTTTTAGCTCAGTTTTTTACTGCCTTCAATTTAAATTTTAACATCACAGTTTTTAATTTTGGAAATGGGTATAGGAAGAAAACAAAAAGAATCGATCAACACCTTAATGTTGTGTCTAGTTGGCACAAATAAAACAAAAAGTAATACATAATAACAATACAGAATCTGACAGTTTGTCTTGAGTTCGTGGCAGTTATACTATAAATTGGCCTTTAAAAAAATAACTATACATACTAATTCTGTATAATTATCGAGAGCTGGCAAGACCTAATGGGCACATTCTCTTTTGGCACAGTCTTGGATACACAATTGCGAATGTCTAAGAGTTTTGTTAACAGTAAAACTTGGTAGGACTGAGCAACTGAAGTATGAAGCAGTCAGAACTGCAAGGTGAAACTTCGATGTCAAACACAAGGGGCAGCATAAGCCTTAGAGCACAGTACATTCATTGCAGTAGTTTATGATTGAAAGCAGTGAGGACGAGGAGATGATATAAACGCTTAATAAACAGCTTGGAAATGCCATGCATGCCAATTGATTGATTCCATAAAGTTAAACGAGTACAACCCACATGTCAGATTTTATTTTGTATCAGGCAAGATTATATCCTTAAATAAGAAGCCATACCATACTGATTTTTTTGATAGTCCAGTTGGTTTAGTCACACTTTTTTTTGACTGCAATTACTCTTAGTAATAGAGGTAACTCGGCTCTACAGTCACTTAACAAGTGGATCTAACAAGTTTCCTACAATATTGCAGAGGATCTCCCTTTTCGTAACATGGTCCATCAAAACCTTTAGTCAGAGTTTGAATTCTCATTCTGATGTTTTCAAAATTAGTATGCTGTGCTGCAGTGACACCTAGTGGCCACATTTTAATTAAAAACAAATACAAAGCGAGTCGGTAGCCAGTTACATAAAGGTTTATTTTTTTTAAATATGGACCATATAAATTATGAAATCTCGTCGTCTTCTGTCTCTATGGTTTTTAACCAGTTTTCCATTCAAACATTTTTTTAGATGAACACGTCCGATTTTGAAACATTTTGCTGCCCACATTATACCAAGTGATCTAAATCTTCACTTAACATAATAAAAACAGTAAAATACACAGAAAATACCTTTTTATATTTGACCGGTTCTGTAATTTATATATATATAGTACTCATTTAACTAAATGGGATTTGAATGACATCAGTCAATGGGGATACATGACATTTCCTATTAATTTATGTTTACTGTGTTTTTATTTTTTTTAACTGAAGCATTAGATCACTTGGTATAACATGGGCAGCAAAATTAGACATGTTTCAAAACTGTAAGTATGGACGGTATTACTGTACGTTAGGCTCACCCTTCCCACGATCAGAGCATGTGTGCAAAAATGAGGGGCTCATAATGCTGTCTTACAGATGAGTACCTAGAACAGTATTTTACCATGACAGTACAGTTCAAGGTGATAAAACAAAAGCTGTGCTACATAGCGTGCATTCTTGTTTTGTTTGCAGAGCTTTCCAAGCACGGCTGAGTGAAGCAAACCTGAAATGAATCAATGAACTTCAAAGAACAACGAGACGGGAATTGTGTGATCTTAATATACATGCCTGCACAGTTTATTTACAGTTTCCTTCTGGCTGGAAAAAGAGAAATGAATGACAGAACCTGCCGTATGCTTGCTGGTGTTGCCAACTTTTTCAGGAAACTACTAACAGAACCTGGAGCCTCTTGTAAAAGCAAATGGAGTTTAAAACTATTCCACCTTTGCACTCAAGACAAGCGTTTGATTCCTGTCCAAATGGATGAAAATGCATCTGGGCAAAGCTCAATAATGCCTGGATAACAAAAAGAGTAGATACTGTTTGGCACAGTACCCATGCTACAGTAGGCTTTGAACAGTCTCAGAGTAACCTTGCCATGAACTGTCTATAGGTTAAAGGTTAAAGTTTAATGCTGAGTGATGGGAGGGATTGTTCCATTTTATAAGTCAAAGCACACCGATCTCCAAAACAATCCCTTGTTTGATATACAGACAACATCATGGGACTTGTTCAAGAAAACATTTAGCAACACTTTGAGTTTTACAAGCTGAAGCCACTGGGAAGAATTGATTCATTTTGTAAATTGTGACTTAAATAGGTTTCTTCTGCCCCCTTGTGGTCACAACTATTGTTTTACAAATAAGCAAATGCAGTCTCAAAAACAGAAGTTCAACTGCAATACATTTTGTTTTATTTTTTATGTAAGTATTCTAAACTGTTCTAAACCAGCAAGACAGTTTATAGTAAAGAAATACATACAAGACGTACACATATCATCTGACTCAATATGAATGTACAACAGGTGTAAAAAACACATACAAAATTCTAATCAAATTATGTCTGATGTATGTATGTTTAATACAAGCACATTTATATATTTATCTAAAAGTGTTTTGCAAAAGGATAGACCCTTGAAAGATAGTATCTTATTTACCTTACATGGATCACTCCATCTCCATTTAAAATACACATTTTCATTTCTTAAAACAATACATACAAATATAAAACCATAAATTAACAATGCCATGCTGGATCCTATGGATATTTACATACAGTTGGTGGATTGTCTGCATATTTGGTATTATCATCTGCTGTTACTTGTTAGGCAGGCTTTTGAAGATCTAAATTAAAAACACATCCAACAAGTGTGCACTGTATCTTTTTACATAAATAGGGTTCACCAGCCATCTAAAAAAAAAATCTGTTTCTCCCCAATTCTGCCCCTCAAGATATTACATTTGTTTTATTTTCTGTATTAAAAAGAAAAATGATCATTTAACAACAATACAGAGAAATGGTTCTACAAATCACAACCATATCAGTTTACTCAGCAAAACCGTTTTGCTATCGCCACTTGCCTAACAAAGCACTCAGCATTGCTCAAATTGCAAGTTAATTTAAAAACAGAACGACATCCATTTCCCAAAGGCCCGGTTCAAAACAAGCTCTCAGGCCATTAGCAGCAGCACACCAGGTCCACTTCAGAAAAAAATGGTCTAAATCAGCAGTCAGGAACTGAGCTCACCTTCTTCATCTTCCTCATCCTCATTCATCTTTTCTGAGGTGACTCTCAGATTAAACTCCCGACCGTATTTGGTCTTCCCTTTATTGAGGATCATCAAGTCATTTTCATCCAGCTTCCACTGGAGCAGCCCAACCTCCTGTAGCGCGGAGAGATCAGAGACCAGTTTACCGAGATCTCTTATAAGATGCGGTTCAGGATCCAGTTCCTCTTTACTACTGAGATCCACAAACTCCAGTCTCCTCAGCATCTCCATTGCACCGAGGAATGAATGCCAGCCTTTACTGGAAACACAGTTGTCTGCCAGGTCCAGATGCTGAAGATCTTTAAAACCTCCCTTCTTTATTGAGGAAGCTTAGGAGAATAAAAGACAAATGGAAAATAAGAATTATAATAATTTGCGTTTTAGTAAAAAAAAAGAAAAATGAAATTCCAATATTTCTAACAGAACTTCATTAAATATTGTATTGTGCACAACCAAGCCGATGCCAATTTGACATTGATTTTCTGCAATGTGTTGTAAAAAAAAGCAGTATGGTAGGGGGTATGAGTAATAGGGCTCATTGAGGACAGTACAGCACTTCATGCAATATTCTGGTCCAGCTCATCAAAATAAGAGGCATACAAACATGAACACCTGAATTAATAAAATTGCAACATGGATAAATAAATGTGAATAAATAAAGTAAAAACTTCATACCAAATATTCTCTATGTTCATGTTATAATTTATACATTTAGAACTGCGATGATCAATAGCACTCAAACAAACGGCGAATCAGACACACACAGTGACAGACTTCAGGTATCTCAATTCTTCAAAAGGCACACTGTAGAAGGACATTCAGAAGTGTAGCACAGAAACAAAGACATGAGAAGGTTTTAGGAGTGCCGTTTACAATGAGGACTTAAGCTGTCTTTTCAATGAACAGAGAAAAACAACAGTTTTTATTGCAGGCTGATTTGAAGAACTGCATCAAACTCACTTCAGAGGTGACTGAAGACTGATTGCAACCAGACTCTCTCTGGGCCTTCAGTCATGGATCCTTTGTATAGGATAATCCAAGCTTGGCTGGGACCAGATATCTAAATCAGACTTTAAATGCAGCACAGGGCATAGCAGTGCTCCACAAGGTTTATTGTTTTGACCCACTCGAAATCCAAATGTTTTACTCCCCTAAAGATCCATTCTATCATAAAAAGGAGACACATTAGATAACTGCACTGCTTACTGTATATGGTTTAGTGAGTCATAAACAAATTATATTCATTAATATCATTAAATTATATTACATTGTTATAGGTTGAATTTAAAATGAAGCTCATTTGTATGCCTTGCCTATGTAAATCATGGTTGAAAGACTTACTTAAGAGCTCAATGTTTTCATCTGTGATACACCACTTTTGCAGTCCAAGTTTTCTTAGCCCTGGCAGCTGTTCCAGGAGCTTTATCAAACAGTCCTTCACATTCTTTCCCCATGGCAGCATCAGAGTGTGTAGGCTGTGCAGATTTCTTAATCCATCAACTAAAAATGCAAATCAGATCATGCATACTTTAGCTTGCTTTTCAGTATTCAAAATATTTTCTCAATGTAAAATATTACACTTATCTTACCTAGCCCTCCGACACAATCACTTGCATATTCCTCCAGGTGATTTTCAGATAAATCGAGCACTTGAAGCTTTTGAAGGTTTGTCAGATTTTGAACTGCACAAACAATTAGACACAGCATTTACTGAGAATTCTATTGATGACGGTATCAAAATTAAACAAGTGGCTTTTTGAAATGGTGTGCAGGATAAATAGTAATATTTGTAATAGTGACATCTTTAGCATTCTGTTGATCTAAAGATAAAAAAAAAAAAAAAAAAAAAAATGACGACTTGGTAAAATGATGCTCCATAAATGTAATTTTTTGTTACATTGAATACAGTATGAATAAGATGCAACTGTAAGTGACAGATTTATAACACAATATTGTCTTTATAGAAAAAGGTCCTGCAATAACAACAGCACAAACTAATATCACCAAGATCACAAGGCAGATACTTCCCTGTAGAACCTGATTCTCTACTTAAATACTGTAATAAAGAGGATTGTAATCTTCAGATTATATTTTTTAGAACCTGTGTGGCTCAGTTATGTATGTGACAAAGCGTATAGCTGTGGAAAACAAATTCGACTCCCAAAACGCATTGAGGAATACTAACCCAGAACTGTGACAGCCTCCTTAGTTAGGCAACAATCAACAAGTTCCAGCACTTCAAGTCTGCATCCAGCACTGGTTGCTGCTTCAATAACAGAAATAAGGCCGTTTCCAGTTCCTGTCAGCTGAGACAAGTGCAGCACAGTGAGCATTTTCAAATGCTTCATACCCTCAGCTGTTTAGAAAAGATAAATAGGTCAGTGATGGATTCACTTCATTCATGTTTTATACACTTCTTTCAAACTGTTGTGTCACTTTGATAACATGCGTACTGGCTTGTCTAAACCCCAGTGACAGAAAAGCAGTCTACAAAGATGACCACCCATAATGTTAAAAACCCAATCTTAATTTTGAGTGATACAGTCTACCAAGTCTCTGCCAATGCTGCAGTTATGCAATTATAAACACTTGTTTAAGAGGAAGTTTTTAGCGTGGCAACACCCTTAAGCAGGAAGGGTTATAAACTGTTCCACAATCAAAAGATGTCAACGCTTACGGTATCTATGTGTTATTTGCTGTTACTTCCTTGTACAAAATGTTTTATTATTGTAGTTTCATTTCACAATCCAACTCTGCATCATTTATTATGGAAATCTAAAGTGTGTAGCTCCTTTATCTAATTCATCCTGCGCTGTTATACTGCTGCTTCCCAACAAAATAGAGGACATTTACCCAGTTGTTTAACATCGGATTCAGCCATCTTTATGTTGTTTAAGGTCAGCTTCTTAATGTTTTGTAGGTTTTGTATACGGTCAATAAATCCACCTGTAATGTTTTAAATGCAGACAAATATGATAACAATGAAACGCAGTACATACACAAACAATTCAATACTGTTTAGTAGCATAGTAAAAAGCATCACGTTTTGTTCTCACAAAACAGCTTTATATTGTATGTAGCCTAATCGAAAGTGAAACTGGATCATGTAAATGTATGTAAACTTAAGCAACAAAACCCAAATTTCATAATCCACAACTGTGTGTTACAACACAGTACATACACTCAAATATGACTAAAAACTGAAAGTATGAACAAGGTTTAAACTACCCAGTTCTGTTTGCTGTATTTCATGAGTCATGACACCTGTGTTTTTATTTTAAACTTACTTCATTCTGGGAATACTATAATGACGATTGTGCTCTTTATTTGAAATAGACTTCATTCTGAGAATGCTATAATTAAACTGAACAGCATCCTTAGGCAAAGAAAAAAATATTTTCACTTCTAGCTTAACTTACTATTGTTACTGTCAAAGAGAAACCAACAATTCTGAATGCTGAGGCCAGCACACAAATGGAACAGATCTTAACAGGCATAATATTTTAACCAAATGACATGCTTTGAAAACCTATCCAAAAAATGAGCAATAAAGAATAATTTTAAAGTGGAGGATGTCTTAACTGGCTCTGAATACACATTGAGACCTGTGGCAATCAAATAATACAAAAAAAAAAAAAACTGTAGATAAATACCCTCTAATCTTTCAGTCTGCAAGTCGCTGATGTATAAAGTTTTCAAATGCTTCATCAAAACAACCTGCTGTTCATCTGCTAATGTTAGAGGTGTTGCTTCAATGACAAGCTCATGTATGTTCTGTTCACACCGTTTAAGAATGTCCTGCAGCTTCCCACTTATACCACTGCTTCTGGTAATGTGAAGCCTAAGGCTCAAGGCAGAGGAGCAGATTTTACCTAAAGAAATCCTATCTTTTCTAGGTAACATTTGGAAGTCCTTCAATGAGACTTGCATGGTGTTAATGCTGTGACTCCAGTCATAAAAAAGAGGCACTGCCTGCTCTGGAATGAAAGCCTTTTTTTTGTCAAGGGTCCCAATTTTGGGGCTTATATTTGTCCCAAACAACTCCAGTGTGATGAGACTCAATGCTTCTAAGCAGTTGGGCAGATATTTAAAGAAGTCAAACAGGTATGAAGGGATGCTCTGATTGCTGATGTGCAGCCTTTTGTTGCGAAAGAACACTTCAAAATCCTCACTCAATTCAGATTCTGAGTGGCTTTCAGAAAAGAAGTTCAGGGCACAGACCACAAAACGGTCCATGTTCATTTCCTGGAGCTTTTGAAGTTCTTCCAAGTTCTGAGGATCTATGGCCTCCTCATTGTCTGATGTCACACTCTGCATGTCACTGATCGGAGATATTCCCATAAGACTTCCATGGTTGTGAATGTTTGCCATGTGCAGGATCACAAGTTTAGCAGCCTTCTTGGAAGATCCACATGTGTACAGCAGTAGATTGTGGTACTTGTTATTAATATCTGAAATATTGTCAATCTGACACAAATATCTGAATCCTTTTTCTACCTCTACTTTTGTGGTGGACGTAAGTAATGCATGCAGTCTTCTGCCTGCTATGTACTCCTGGAATGATTTGTGAAAGAACCGGTACACTGGATTAAGCACATGGGAAGTGTATTTGTTAAGAAGGCCTGCTGCCAATAAGACCTTCTCGTGTTGTTCAGACAACAGATGGCCCAAGGAGAAACTGAACTGTTGCTCAAATATCCCGTTCAGAGCTAAATCCCCACAATTGTTAATGCTCTGGAGGACCAATGAAGCAGAAAGGCCCTGGGTCTTGTATCGGTTCTTCTCGACCATAAGATCATACAGCGTGCAGAAGAGAGCAGTCTGGGTTTTGGGAATGATGTTGGTCTCCCCCATTCGGATGGCACAGGAGATAACAACGAAGAGTGGCGTCTTCATCAGTTCCTGCATGGTGCTTGATTCTTTCAGCTGCAGCAACAGGTCAATGGCCAGCTCTGGCTTCAGGACATTTTCGATGAGGACCTTGGCACCCTCTTCGCTCAGGTCCCCGATTTCTGCAACCGTCTCAGCGATGTTCCTCACCATCTTAACAGTTTCTGTACGAGTAGTCACCACCACCATGTTCTTGAATTTACGCTTCTCCTTGATCAACGACTCCATCTCCGGGCAGTTTTCTGGTTTAAACTCATCATAACCATCCAATAGGAAGAGCACCTCCTCCTTCAGCTTCCACAAGGCTTTTTTAAAGGCTTCCTCCTCTATGTCATAGGGAACCCTCAGCAGCTGCTCGCAAACTGTTTCATATATCCCTCCTTTTGCTCCACTCAAGCTAATGAAAAAGACCAGCCTGAACTTTTTCAAAGCTGGACATTCCCCGGAGGCCCAGAGCGCAGCTACTCTCTTCAGCAGAGTTGTCTTGCCTTTGCCAGCTTCCCCTTCAATGACACTGGGGTTCTTGAACTCACCCAAAAGCTTTGTCAGAGTCACATGCCCCTTCCTGTTATTCATGGTATCCTTTTTCCAAAACACAGCATCTGTGAATGTTGTTTCTAAATCAAAAAGGATGTCTATGTCTTCTCCAAGAGGATGAAACTTTCGAAAACAGGCTGATGTATACAACTCCTTCAGATCCTCAGCTAGCAAGTCTAAGCTATGTTGAGTCGCCTCCTTGGCTGAACCTATTGTGGGAAGAAAACAAACAAAAAAAGTACTTGTGAGACCAACTAGCAAAAGAACATACTTAACATTGATGGCCAACATAGTGTAGAAATCAACTACTCTCTATAATGTACATTTTGAATATGGAACCTGTCCATCAGCCTGATTCTCATCTATAAAGTGTTTAAATAACAAGCATTATAATTAAATATTACAATCTCTATCATCACTTATACAGTATTCGGGTCCTGCAGCATTCACACTATTACTTTGAGTTTATGATTGCTACTGAGTGTAAAAAGTTGAGTAATCATGCCATCCAAATAACAAGTCTTGTTTACACTGGGTGTAAAGCTAGGTTTGTTTTTGTATGAGTTTGAGGCTTTCTGGAATAAAGTGACTGGGCAAAGTGGGCATGGATTTAAGGCAAAATGGGTGTGATGGCTGTGCACTACTTAGGGTAATTATAAACTCTGCTGCAGTTATGGAACTGCCAAAAAACAATAACCTAATCCTAAGTAGTGCACAATAACCTAAGTACATTAACCACTTACATCTCCCTTGCAAGTCCTCATAAAGGTAGTAGTCATGCTGCTTGAGAGATTCAACAAAGCTGCTGATGGCTGACGCTCCCTTTTTCTCAATGATAGTAATCAGTTGTCTGGCAGCCTCCTGTGCCACTTTCTCACAGTATAACAAGTCTCTCTCCTCTGGACCTAAAATGTTTTTGGAATAACAGTCATCCACAATCTGCATGCAGATTGTCTTCCCCATTCTTTGGATAAGATCCACATGTTTTGTCTTGATAAAATCCACTGGCAGAAAAAAAAAAAAAAAATTGAAATATACAATCAGTAAACACTTCAATAAGCTGTGAAAAATAGTATTATTAATATGATTATATTAATAATAATAATAATAATAATAATAATAATAATAATAATAATAATAATAATAATAATAATAATAATTTTGGTTTTGCAATTAACAGATTATGTCTAAATGAGTTCCTTGGTCTCTACCAAAGCACCATATGTGTGTCTATTGAATGTCTACTGAAGTTCTTGTTATTTTTTTCTTCCGATGGCCTCAGATGTTTCATTAATGTGAGACCTGCTTTTCCTAGGTTTTAAATTGATTAATGCTGTTCAGCCCCTTGTACATCAGAAGATATACGCTTCAAGATTGGTTTTAAATTCCTTCTTCAAATGCCTCTCACAGATATGAAAGCAGGCAGAGTTGGTAAGTCTTAAAAACAATGCAAGCAAAGACATCTTTAATGGGTACTTCTGTTATGTAT
The DNA here is from genome assembly GCF_902713425.1 of Acipenser ruthenus. Taxonomy (NCBI): domain Eukaryota; kingdom Metazoa; phylum Chordata; class Actinopteri; order Acipenseriformes; family Acipenseridae; genus Acipenser; species Acipenser ruthenus. The sequence continues at coordinate 6,489,018 of NC_081194.1, forward strand.
GTGCTTTTAAGTGTTTCCTTTTCCTCCCACAATTATTTAAACTGTTATTATTATTATTATTATTTATTTCTTAGCAGACACCCTTATCCAGGGTGACTTACAATCGTAAGCAAATACATTTCAAGAATCACAGTACAAGTATTAATACAATTAAGAGCAAGATAAATACAATGACTTTGGTTCAAGCAAGTACAAGTGTGACAAAAAACTGTTCACCAAGCTGACCATTTAGTAGCACTGGGTTTTTAGCTTTTCAATACCAGTATATATTATATATATATATATATATATATATATATATATATATATATATATATATATATACACACACAGACGTGCTCAAATTTGTTGGTACCCCTCCACAAAAAACGAAGAATGCACAATTTTCTCTGAAATAACTTGAAACTGACAAAAGTAATTGGCAACCATCAGACTTTGCTTTTGATTTTTTATTCAACATAATATTGTAAATAATAAAACAAATGAAAATGGCATGGACAAAAATGATGGGACCGCTAACCTAATATTTTGTTGCACAACCTTTAGAGGCAATCACTGCAATCAAATGTTTTCTGTAGCTTTCAATGAGACTTCTGCACCCGTTAACAGGTAGTCTGGCCCACTCTTCCTAAGCAAACTGCTCCAGCTGTCTCAGGTTTGATGGGTGCCTTCTCCAGACTGCAAGTTTCAGCTCTTTCCATAGATGTTCACTAGGATTCAGATCAGGACTCATAGAAGGCCACTTCAGAATAGTCCAATGTTTTGTTCTTATCCATTCTTGGGTGCTTTTAGCTGTATGTTTTGGGTCATTATCCTGTTGGAGGACCCATGACCTGCGACTGAGACAGAGCTTTCTGACACTGGGCAGTACGTTTCGCTCCAGAATGCCTTGATAGTCTTGAGATTTCATTGTGCCCTGCACAGATTCAAGGCACCCTGTGCCAGGCGCAGCAAAGCAGCCCCAAAACATAACCGAGCCTCCTCCATGTTTCACTGTAGGTATGGTGTTCTTTTCTTTGAAAGCTTCATTTTTTCGTCTGTGAACATAGAGCTGATGTGACTTGCCAAAAAGCTCCAGTTTTGACTCATCTGTCCAAAGGACATTCTCCCAGAAGGATTGTGGCTTGTCAATATGCATTTTAGCAAATTCCAGTCTGGCTTTTTTATGTTTTTCTGTCAAAAGTGGAGTCCTCCTGGGTCTTCTTCTATGGAGCCCACTTTCGCTCAAAAAGCGACGGATGGTGCGATCAGAAACTGACGTACCTTCACCTTGTAGTTCAGCTTGTATCTCTTTGGGAGTTATCCTTGGTTCTTTTTCTACCATTCGCACTATCCTTCTGTTCAATCTGGGGTCGATTTTCCTCTTGCGGCCGCGCCCAGGGAGGTTGGCTACAGTTCCATGGACCTTAAACTTCTTAATAATATTTGCAACTGTTGTCACAGGAACATCAAGCTGCTTGGAGATGGTCTTGTAGCCTTTACCTTTACCATGCTTGTCTATTATTTTCTTTCTGATTTCCTCAGACAACTCTCTCCTTTGCTTTCTCTGGTCCATGTTCAGTGTGGTGCACACAATGATACCAAACAGCACAGTGACTACTTTTCTCCATTTAAATAGGCTGAATGACTGATTACAAGATTGGAGACATGTGTGATACTAATTAAAGAAACTAATTAGTTTGAAATATCACTATAATCCAATTATTTATTATCTTTTCTAAGGGGTACCAACAAATGTGTCCAGGCCATTTTAGAATATCTTTGTAGAATAAGCAATAATTAATCTCTTTTCACAGCTTCTTTGCTTTATTCTATGACATACCAAAGGCATGCAAGTATACATGATAAAATAGCTTTTAATTTCATCACTTTTCAGGAGGAATGAAGCATTATTTCAATGAACTGTAAGGGTACCAACAAATTTGAGCATGTCTGTATATATATATATATATATATATATATATATATATATATATATATATATATATACACTACCGGTCAAAAGTTTTAGAACACCTCAATTTTTCCAGTTTTTATTGAAATTTACGCATTTTAATGTCTCAATGAAATGAAAGCATAGAACAAATAAACAATTGGAGATAAAAAAGAAATCATGGAATCGTTTTGTTTAACAAAATTTAATCTAAATTTTTGACTCATCAAAGTAGCCACCTTTTGCAGGTATAACAGCCGAACACACTCGTGGCATTCTTTCTACAATGGAAATCAATATTGTTCGGAAAGTTCTTCCCAACACTGTTGCAGAAGTTCCCACAAATGTGTTGCACTTGTAGGTTGCTTTGCTTTCACCCTTCTGTCCAGTTCATCCCAAACCAGCTCGATGGGGTTTAAGTCTGGAGACTGTGCTGGCCATTCCATGATTTGAAGCCTACCGTCTTGTTCTTTTCTTCTAAGGTAGTTCTGACATAGCCTGGAGGTATGTTTTGGGTCATTATCTTGCTGTAGGATGAACCCCTGACCAACTAGGCGTATAACCAGAGGGTATTGCATGGCGCTGCAAAATGCTGTGGTAGCAGTTTTGGTTCAGGGTGCCACTCGCTCTGTGCAAGTCGCCGACTCTGGATCCAGCAAAAGAGCCCCAGACCATCACGCTTCCTCCTCCATGTTTGACAGTTGGTGTCACACACCGAGGAACCATCCTTTCGCCTACTCGATGGCGTACAAAAACCCTGCATGATGAACCGAAGATTCATCGGTCCATAAGACCTTCTTCCAGTCTTCAGTAGTCCACTGGCGGTGCTTCATGGCCCAGGCAAGCCTCTTTTTCTTATTTTGCCATCTTAGCAATGGCTTTCTTACTGCCACTCGACCTGTCAAACCTGCAGCTCGAAGTCTTCTCTTCACAGTTGAAACTGAGACTTGCTTACTTCGACCAGTGTTAAGCTGTGCTTGAAGCTGTTGTCCTGTGAGCCGCCTATCACGCAAGCTGTTGACTCTCAGAAACTTGTCTTCTGATTCTGTTGTGGCTTTGGGTCTGCCAGACCTCTTACTGTCAGAGTTTCCTCCAGTTTCCAAGTGCCTTTTGATGGTGTAGGAAACTGTACTCACTGAAACCTTGGCTTTCTTTGCAATTTCTCTAAAGGAAAGACCTACACTTTTAAGGGTTATAATGGTCTGTCTGTCTTCCTTTGTTAATTGCCTTTTTCTCACCATTATGAGACCAATATACTACTTCCTGCAGTACAATACTGTCCAAATAATGCTTAAGAGGGTGTAGTGAAACAGTCTGTTCCAACACTGCTTTTATACAGACAGAGGGTTTGTAAGTAATCAACAAAAGTTGGGACACCTGTAGGAATTGTTAGCATCAACTTTCAAGGCTTAATTTACTTCCATTGCTGCAGAACAGCTGTAAGTTGTTAACCCATTACTTGTTCCCTGAAAAAGGCCTTTTTGTATAACTCTGAAATGTACATTATTTTTCAGTTTTTGGTAACCTAAACTTTTTTTTTTAACCTCTGGCAGTTTACCGCTTACCTTTGTACCATTTCAGGTTATTCACTGGACTTGAACTGCTTAAATTTCAATAAAAACTGGAAAAATGGGGGTGTTCTAAAACTTTTGACCGGTAGTGTATATATAGATAGATAGATAGATAGATAGATAGATAGATAGATAGATAGATAGATAGATATACAACTCAGTAGTTGTTACTTACTTCTTTAAATCAGATGCATTTCACGAGTGGGTCCCTTTCAAATACAAAGCAAACAAAAACATATTTATCACTCCAAAATTCCACTCGCAACATATATAGAATACCATTGAACTGCAATAACTATGTCGTATATCATGTACTGAACTGGGAATGTTCTTATTTGTAATTGTTTATACTTGGCGATTTGCCTCTAACACATTATACGTTTTTATTATGTCTCAAGAGTTTGGCGACTACAGGACTTTGAACTCTGACCACATTTTTTTTTACTCGAGGTGTATTTGAAAAAACAAAAAAACAAAACCAAAAAAAAACTCGTATTTTGTTAATTTAGTATTACCAAAACTTTTTATTGTAATTAATTTATTTTTTTACATCGTTTGCTTTCTAATACACTTTTTCTGTAGGTCGTTTATAAACAGAACATACTACTTAAAGCGGAGGCAGTTAATAAAAATACAGAACAAATACATAATAATAATAATAATAATAATAATAATAATAATAATAATAATAATAATCACAAACACACCAGTAAATACCGGTACATCAATGTTTAAAATAAAAGTTAGAAAACTTACCAAATACGGAAGTAAGATAATCCACGAACCTGTTCAGAACTGGGGTAAAAGCAAGCTAGCCTGAGTACTGTTACTCCTGCCTTGGTTCCTGTATGTTGCAATTGTGCACGGAAACTTCGTTAACATCTGGACGGTGGAACTGCCGATCTTTAATCATTGTTGCCAAGTCTAACGAGAAAAAAAAAAAAAAAAAAAAAAGTTTTTCTCCGTTGAACTGGTGGGGATATGATGATTCTACAATTCTAATGACGTGGATATCCCTTGACACCAGTCAATCACACAACCCGCGACTCTCAAAAAATTAAAGCAGACGTGGAAACCGTGCCCTTCGGACTTAATGTTTCTCCTGGAAGACATCCAAGAGGAAATGCCTGTTGGACGGTCGAGGGAGGAGCCAGTATGTTTGTAAACAACAAAACCTTAAAAAGCATTTAGCTGGCTTGCAATACATTGCTGTGTATACTGTAGTGAATGCAATTGCAGTTCTATCTACTGTTAGGTTGTTGCGGTAGTATTTACTGTGTTTATGCTAATTGCAATGAAAACGCACTTTAATGCTTCTGTGTTTTCCCTTTCAAACAATAGCAGATACAATAGGATGTTTTTTTACTACAGTATAACACAGTTAACTGCTGTACATTTTGAAATACTGTACTGTTAAACTACAGTGACCACCATTGTAAATACTTCACAATACTAGTGTAACATACATCCTTAAAAATGTAGGATGGTAAATGCTGTAGAATACTATAAACACCTAGTAGTATGACCATCACAGATAGTAGGCGTAATAGTGCACCTTTAGAGCATTGTCTACAGTTTACAATACACTTTACTACTTTTTTATATATATAATATTGTTTAAAATAAAATGTTTATTCTACTAAATACAATTTACCAAAGTAAATACTGTGTCCACTATATATACTACAAGGAGCAATGGCTGTTTTTCTTCATTACTTCCTCTTACAGATTTCTTGATTTGACAGCTTCTTTTTACAGCAATTTCCAGCAACTCGACAACTTCCTCACGTAGTGCATGACCGAATAGATACAAGCATCAGCACCCTTATTACTTAATAGCCACTCTTGCTGACTCCAGCTTCTGCTTTATATTCTTAAAATCCTCAAGTCTTATTTGATTATTTGAGTGGCCCTTTTTAATAAATAAAAGGGTTGTTTTATATCAAACATAATATAAGCAACATAACAATAAATACAATTCAGTTGCAACATATATTTCCTCATATGTCATATTTCATAAATGTTCTTTCATTGTTCTTCAAAGAAGATGATGGTGGACAAGAGACATCAGTAATGTGTTAGCTGTGTGTAATGTGTGTCTTGGATACAGAAGCACCTGTCAAACAAGGGCTTACTATCAGCCCTCTACAAAGATCTTATGTCAAATGAAATAAATACCCACAAAGTCTTAAAATAATTGGTCTTTATTTAAAACGGTTACAAGTGTTTTCACATTGTGCCTTCAATGGTTTTCTTTCCCATTGTGACTGAAACTAACTTGTATATTTTTATGTACAGTATTAAAGAATGCATTCCCAGGATGCCATTTTCCCAAACAAATTGTTAGCTATCAGAGGGACAGCCCAAAAGTGTGTTCTACATACAGCAGGTGTGTCCAGTTTATGATCCAACTAGTGTATGCCTGTTCCGTAAGGCTGCAAGCTGGACTTTCAAACCTTTAATGGAATTCATGGTTAAGAAGGTCTTTAAGTTGCTAGGACTGTTGTGTCACAATTGGGAGCAGGAAATGTGTGAAGCTAAGTATCGTCATTTAGCAGAATCAATGTGTCATACCCTGCAATAAGGAAGATTTCAGCTCTGCAAACAGCCTCATGAACTGTCAACACAAAGGATTTTAACATCTGTGATAAACATACTGTGCATTAACCTTTGTTACACAGCAGTTACAGACACAGTAATGCTGTGGTCTGGCAAGGTGAATTATTTCATTTGTAATGTAAATGTTACAGTATTATTAGAAGTAGTAGTTGTAGTATTTATAGCTGTATATTCACTTTTTATATTTTTTTTTGTGCATTCATTTGGAGGTATTATAAAACAAATGCATATACTACACATATAATATTTTGTGTGACCACAAGTGGTAATCCGAACCACCCTGGATTTGCCACTGAGACACAGCTGTGGTGATTTTATCCCATTCATCTTGGAGAGCAGAATGTAATTTGGTCAGATTCAATGTAAGCAGATTTTGTTTTTTTATTTGTCGATCTAAGATGCCTCATAATTAAGTGGAGTACAGGAAGACAGGATAGAGGGAAGGAAACATTTCTTCACACAGAGAGTGGTGAGGGTATGGAATGGGATGCCTAGTCATGTTATTGAGGCAGAATCACTTGAATCCTTTAAGACCCAACTTGACAAGGTTCTGAGAACAATCAGCTACTCAGAACCGGGAACCTGTTCTTCTTATGTTATCTTTTGGGAATTTCATTAAAATGGATGACCTTCAGCACCCTAAGTACAATCTGGTGTTTTTGGGGGGAGGCCAGAGTATATACTTGCTGCTACTTCAATACAAGAACTGACTAGTTTCACCCATAATTGCAAATCCAAACCCTAAACCAATTAAACATGGAGGCATGCAGAGTGAAAGAATCCCAGTAGGATTCATTTATAGGAGTAACTGTGGTACCATAAAGAAGGTGGTCAGTTCATTCTTCAAAATGTTTACTAGACAATATTTACCTGCTGCTCAATGACTAAACTCCATATAAACTTTACAATTAAAAAACATACTTATCAACAAAGCTGCTGGCTAAATATTCATTCAGTCAATAGGCAATTGTAATGCAGTGCAGCACATGACAGAACAAAACCTCAGACATCCTCCACCATTTATCTGAGGAAGCATAGCAATCTTGAGTGACAGTGTCTGCAATTTAATTAAACTACTATGACAGCTCTTTTTATCAAACACGATTGAAAGCCAACAGTAACACATGATTAATAATTACATTTGTATCTCAAATCAGTAGTGTTTTCATATTTTTTAATTCTTGTCACATCACTTATTCATTAGCTACAGTATGTTTAGTTTATAAATACATTCCATACCCACAGACTTACTGAATTTAAAAGCACACAAGAGTCTGACAAAAGAGGGTGCTAGTGCAACCATCTACGATAGAAGAAGTTCCTATTCAATAGCTCACTGTGAATTTGTTTTGCACTACTTCTATATGGATTCAAGTCTAATAGTGACCTTTTTGAAGCAGAAATTAAATCCACTTCTGATGGTCTTGAAGAGTTTGGGCACCGCGGATGTTACTTTACCAGGTTTGAAGTTCAATCGTCTAACAAGGCCTCATGGCCTGTTAAAAAGCCAGAGTAGACTGATGAAAGCAACCCCCTGCAAGGTCCTAGGTGCCATTTATGAGTATGGCCTGAAAAGCAGGTAATTCAGTAGGTAATCATCGACAGCATGAGCAACCAAACTTTTACCATACTGTACAGCCTCCGACACTACTGTACTAGCCTCATACCAGAATTAGTATGTAGGAACAAGCACTTGGGTTCCTAAGAAATCTCACATTAACCCACAGACTTTGTCAGGTTTTATCAGAACATGCTACAGATGCTACTGTTATTATCCTTGGCATGCATTGTGCTGCGTGAATCAAAGATGAGTATCGGGGGCTCCTGGTTTTTCAGAAAGGCAGATCCTTAGTTTGTTGCCACTTCTTGCAGAATATTTTGTAGGGATGCAGACTGTGGCACGTCTCATTTCCTGCAAAATAGTTTTTCATTAAGTATATGGAAAACTACAAAGCGGTATGCAATTCAATATATTAAAGTAACATTATTCAGCAGCTTTCACTTGACTTTATGAAGTAAAGTTAGTTAATTCTATAGGGTAATGGAAAACTTTTGGCCTTTGCTGTAAGTTTTGTCATATCAAAACTGTTGTTTCTTTAAATGGAATATAAAGGCAAGATATGACTGGAAGGGGAATGCAAATACAAAGATCTGATCAATAACATAAGCGAGGAAGTTATGAAAATGAAAAGCCTACTTATTGGAGGAGTTCCAAAGAGTTTTAACACATTAACCACCTCCATTTAGTTTCAATGATAGTATTTGGATCTGTTTTTTTTTGCTTTTTTTATTTTTTATAAATGAGGCACATAAAGATCTTACAAGTTTTTAATTAAGTGGTTTAAACGCCATGCATGTATATTAGGACCTGAACCACTTAGATGTGTAATGCTATGCACATGAACTATATTCCAGCATATAAATACAATTAAGCATACAAAAGTGTGTGCAACATAATTCCAATGATTCTTTTTTGTACCTTAGGACATTTCGTTTTTCCAGTTGAAAGACTCTGCTTTGAATCTTGACTGCTTTCCACAAACAGGTATGGGATCGGTAATACTTGCGCAGGACTTCTTATCTGAAAAGGACAAAGACATATATCCACAGGATATCAAATATTCTGTACTAGCTGCAACACATATTAAAAACTTCTTACCCAAGCAGTTTTGAGGCGAAGTTTAAATGCAATACACCATTTCCAATTTCATTTATATATGGGGGCTCTCCTGAACTTGGTTCTTTATTGTTAGAATCAATATTTTAAAAAAATGACCTTTAACAAGTATTGTATTATTTTTGCTAAGAAAACCTCATAGACAATATCATAATTAGATAATTTTGTAAATTCAATATTTCCAAGTTTATTGAGCATAATCTTTTACGATTGGCAGCTTAGGTCATTGACTTGAACTGGTTTATTTATCATTCAGTACAGTACTAATTCTGTTTTCCACATGCTTTGAAATTGGCAACGTTTTTCCTACTATTATTCTGCATCTCACACACTTCTTAAGGAACGACATGTTGTTTATAACTCTCACTGCCACATGTAGGACAGCTTGTGGTATTATTTATTTACTTATTTTCCCCAGAATAGTAGCTCATTTGATCTCCATTGCTCTTATTTGATGCAACAGTTATTGTTTTATTCCAATAATTATGCTTTCAGGTCTCAACATGTGTAACGTGAGTAAAAACTAAACCAGGTTCTCTTTGGGCACAGAGCTGCTCTGGCTTAGAATGGCCACCCAATCGTATAAAAAAACCTGCCTACAGTCTTTATTTGTTTGATTATATGATCAAAACATAGTTAAAAGCCACATGTAATTGTTTCATTTAGTTCTTACTGTTTTCTACAACTAATATTGTTTTTTGAACGGTTAACGTATTGTTGGATATGTAACGCACCTGTAACTAGAAATTAAATGTTGAACTCTGATCCCTCTTGTGATCTCCCCTAGACACCGTTGTAAAAAGAGATTATTCATCTCATCTGTTTTTTTTTTTTTTTCCAGGTTAAATATTTTTAAATAAATATCCCCCTCACTTACCCTGTACACAGGAAGAGACTTGAAAATTCCCCCTGCCTCTCCATCCCCTGAAGTGTACATTTCCAAATTACTTTTCTTCAAAGAATGCAACTGCGTCATTTAAAAAAAAAAAAAAAAAAATCTATTTTCTCATGTTATTTTGTTCTACGCTAGATTAGTTTTACAAGAAATAATAAGACACCAGGAAGAAACAGTTTGGGTTGGTATGATCTATAGTTGCATACTATATCCCAGTATACTGTATAATCACATTATTAAAAAAAACATAAGCAAAGAACCTAAATATCTAACACATGCAAAGGGAGACAAGTGATTATGCTGCTAATGCTTGTAAGAGGTAAGAAAATAGTTAGAACTGCTTTAAATGAATGACACTCCAAAGTGCAGATACTGTACTATGAAGGCTTTTAACAATGTCAATGCAAATGAGATTTGGGTTTATCAGGTTAATATCCTTAAGGAATAGAAAGAAGACAAGCGCTGAATTGACAAAAGAACTGGCAGAAGGCACAGGTGTCGCTGTCCATCAAATTAACAGTACAAAGGTCACTCTTGAAATCAGGACTTAAAGGATGTGTTGCAGTAAGAATACCTCTATTAAGAAAGGGGAACAAGACTAAAAGACTAAAATATGCACAATAACACAGAAATTGGACGATGGAACAATGGTCAAAGGTGCTTTGGATGGATGCTCGTCTTCTTTCTATTCCTTAAGGATATTATCTTCAAGTATTGCTCATCCTTGTTTTTGGGTCTTCCAGTCCTGGGTTTGTCAATTACAGATTATGTTTCTCTGTACTTGTTGATTATGCTTTGGATACCACACCTTGAAAATCGAGTGATGAAAGCTATTTCACTCAATGTTTTTCCTTCTTTATGCAAGTCAAGGTTGTTATAATAATAGAAAACACTAGTGGAGGCTTTCAATAAATTGTCGATGCTCATAATGCATCAGAGTAGAAAAATGCAACATGTCTAAGACTTTTGCACAACAGTGTACATTTACAACATATTCAACTGATATTATGTATAGTTCTCTACTGGCAGCCCACAGCTTAGCTCTGAGCATTGTCTCTTCTTGACTGATAACTAAGATTGGCGCTATTATATTTGAAGCATAAAAAGTTATAATTTTTACCTTTGGTAAAGCCAGGTGTTTAAAGAATTTTACATCCTTGTCTGCAACTTGTGGCTTAGAAATCTGCTGCTTCTTTTTGTACACTGGCCTAGAGGCAACACAAAGAAATAACCCAACAAATAAATACACACATAAATAGAACAGAACAGATATTACACATCCACATTTCATAGCTATGAAACGTCCTTCTCTATTCATGAGAATAACAATGGAACCTGAACTGAAAAAAGGCAATAGCACTTTTCTCCCAGGTTCTTAGTCTTATAATGTATGCATTTTTCTAAAAATAATAAATTAAAAAAAGCTGTCATGGTCAACATTAATTGCCACCCTTGGCAGTCTCTCAGAGAGAGTTAGAGGATGAATATACACAGAGACTGAACTCTTTCCCAATCCGCAGAGGGTAGTGTCCACGGAGCAAAGAAATCGTCAATGCATTATGGGTAAGATGATCCTGTAGTTGACCTCACTTGCTCCGTGGAATTATAGTAGGTTTCATTTTCAGGGTTATCTAAACTAATGTACAATTCTTTCTACAATAATCATGGAGTTATATGTGAAAAAGCAACCAGCACACACTCATACTGTACATTCCCCACACTGGTCTATAGGTAAAAAATCTGTATAAAATCTTCTGTTTACAAGAACATGCCCAAATGCAATCTGAATGGTAGTCTATGATAAAGGCTTAGAGAAGATTTGTGAGAACACAAGACCGTTATTATAATGATAATAATAATACCAATTTGACCTACATCATAGTATATGAAATTTAACAGCACAACAGCATAACATAATTGAACCGGTACACTGCCTCAATAATGGCACTTAGCAGAACACTGAATTAATTCACAGGATGTGGATGACAAACACAATCCCACTGAGCAGACCAGCAGTTCACATGTCAGTGGTAAAAGTCTGTAGCATTACATTGCTTAATTGTGTGTATGTTAAAGTTGCATATTTGAAACAGTGTGAGGCTAAATTAAAATAATAATAATAAAAAAAATCTTACAAATCTTTTCAGTAGAAAATAATCTCTTCAGCACTTTTCCAAATTAAAATGAAACATCATTTGAATAGTTCTAAATTAAATACCATTTAAGTACTTAAGTTGCATTTTCTTTTGTATAAATAAAACCCAACAGCTGCCAGAAAATCTGCCAGACAGCTCATTTGTTGAGCCCAACCCCTGTATTTGGAATGAATTCTTTATCGATGCAGTTCTTTACCTTTCCCAGTTCAGAATCAGGGGGTAAACATACTCCTGCTGTTTCTTCTTAACCAGGGATTTCCCCCTGGTTTTGACTTCCAGTGGATGTTGACTGACATCACAAGGCAAAGTAAACTCAAGAGGCTTTCTTAACTGCCACACTCTATGCTGGCCAAAGTATCCAATATAATGACCTTTCGGAGCATACCAAACCCTGTAAAAAGATTAAATAAGAAGAACTGAAATTAACAGCTGGTGAAAAACATCACAAAAAATATATAAATAAATAAATACAATAAAAAGACCCTGAATCTGTATCCTGTAGTGGCACAAAACATACAAAAGTCACTTTGTGCCATGTGGGAGGGTGCAGGGTTTCACTGAACACACGGGAGACAGAAAGTTTCTTTGACTCTGAGACCACCTCACCGACGTCCAATTTTTATTTAATACACAAGGGGGCACCATTGTACCGTGGACAAACAATACCAACAATGGTAAGGTTTATTTCCACGGCAGCTTGCTGAAAAATACCAACAATGATACGTTTCTTGTGTCCGGCAGTTTATCGTGCACAAGCAGGTGCTGAAAAGAATATTCAAAACAGAAGGCAAAAGGAAAAAGGAAAATAAAACACAATAACAAAACTACAAACAAAAGGTGCTGCTTCTTGCAGCGTCCTGCAGCCTCTGTTATCCGGTGCGGCTCGGGTTTCAGTTATGCTTTGCTGTTTCCTCACTATCACTCAAGGGGTTGCCCAGACTTTCCCAACTAAACTGCCAACGTCCCACTGGGGTACGTAAATAATTATTTACGATGGCTGCCTTCCTCCACCGGGCATTCCTGTTCTGTTTAACCCAGCTCCCGCTGTCGTTTTTCCTACAAGAGCAAGTGAAGGAACAGCAAAGAACAACCCCCCCCCCCAGACCTGCCTCCCGACCACAAGAGAGGGAGACACGACACACCCTCACCCAACCTCTCTGTGTCATTGGCATGATTGACAGGCGGATCCCACTGGGCTCGCAACCACCCCCTGCAGGATCATGCATGCGCCTGATAGCCAGCACAGGTCTCCCCTATCACGTGCCAGTTCAGGAAACGTTCAGGGAAAAGAAAGTCTCCTCTCGTTATTCCTTCATCATCTGTTCTCTTTATCTGTGCCTATTCTTTAGGATGCTACTAAGTATTATGATAGGGTAATGATGTGTCATCGGTCCCCAAGCTCTTTATTCTAATTCTGATTCTAATTTAGGCATTACCACCAGTCCCTGACGTCCCACAAATAAACAGTTAAAAAAACCGAAAGGTTTCTTCCATATGTCTTTGAAATGCACATCTGTGATTGTTAAGATTTGCCTTTTGAAAAAGTAATATTAACATTAACATTACAATTCTTCCAGCGACCACTGAGAATAGTATTATTATTACTGATGTTTACACTGTATTTTCAAATTTAGGAATCAATTTTCCAGCGTTTCACAGGTTTTCTAGTTAATTCACAATATGTCATATCTGTGTTATGCAATCACTGCAATGGTGGTTACACAAAAATCTCTGTCTCTGGTGAGAGAGCTGAAAATTGTCGGTTTTCATTGTTGATATTGTTAAACGCTTACCATATAAAAAAAATATCACTTCCCTACTTTTGTGCTTCTATTACAGTACTTGCTGAACTATTATGTCCACTGCTACAATCCATCATTACAGCATATTGACTGATTGATTTATACAAATCCTATAGGTCTTTTACATTACCAGAGCCCAATGTTAATGCATAGGGCTGGAATTCACCCATGAAAAATTGTGATAAATATAGCGATAAGAAAAGAAAATAATAAAACTCGGTGACAAATGTTATGACTATTAAGTCTTTCATAGCATCTTAAAGCCACCACAATTTGCACAGGGCACCAGAAATAAGGCAGTGGTGCTGACTCGTGACTACATCTCCAGCTCTAACTCATGCCCTGCAGCATTGCTAAGACTTCCAAAGCAGGAGGGTCAGCCTGACAAATCTTTAGCTTCTTCCCAGGAGGCAGGCTGCTGCAGGACCCTTAGTCCATAAAACGATGGCACCGGACCCTCCAGAAACAGCTTGCCAACATGTTCAAGCTCCATCTCCATCTTGGAAGCATGTGAATAATTCAGCACCATGGACAGGCCAGAGTAGAACAGGCTCCTTCCAGCATGACCCCCCCCCCCCCCCCCCCCCCTCACAATGACTGCCTTCAGCAAACGGCATCATTTTAAAAGGAGGAACCCTTTCAGGTGGATGTAACAATTACCAAGCTCCAGTAAAGCCAAGAATAGGATGTGCATGGAGACTAAACTATTATTGAGCCCAATTATTGTATTAGTTGGTATGCAGTACTAATACAGCTATCAGCATGATGTCCTCTTGCACTGAAATGGTACAGATATAACACAACACTTCATAATAAAAGTAAGTTGGTCGGCAGTATTAATTCCCCAGACAAAGAAACCAGTGTCAATTGTTCGTTTCAGCTGCTTTGTATTCCATTTTATGAACCAGTAAAATGTCGGCACAAAAAAAAGTCTCTGGAACAGTAGAGACTGCAGCTATAGTACTAAATAAACACTGGCAGCGGTAAGTACACATTGAATTTACAGATATAGTATGTCCTTTTCCAGAAGAACACAGTTTTGTATCATTCAGAAAACAATCAGCTCAAGTAATATTGAGGGACTACCGTAGGAACGGTGAAGATCATTTTAGTTTCAACAAGTCCAAGATGTACTGGACTTTCTTCTACATTGATGGAATTCAATGAGCCCAAAAACAATTAAAAAATAAAATAAAAATAATAATTTTTTATATATATATATATATATATATAGACACACACACACACACACACTTTGGCTCACAGCACTAGGACGTCACATTTTGATTCTGTGTTTTCTGGAGGAGGATGACACAGGAGTGGCATTAACATCATCAGGTTCTATTTGAGATAACATGCTTTCACAAGATATAATGTACTTTGAAGTGCCTAATGGCATCATTCTACACAGATTTCTACTGCTGCTCCAAACTCACTTTTACGCTTGGTTATTTCTGAAGGAGGTGTGAATGGGGTTGGGTTGGAGCTATAACGAGTATGCCTATGGATTGCCAGGGTCAGTGAATATTCCAAACCTGTAATTCCCTCTGATGCTTTAGAAACCCATTCCTTATTGCAAGTTCTCTTATTTTTGTTACTGTAAACACTTTTTTCCCCAATCCAAGCAATGTAATATAGGACTACCTTACATCACCAACCTAGTACAAACATGAAAGTGAAAGGAAACCAGTTACCATGGCTTAAGGGTAGTAAATATGTTTTGGATGTAATACAGTACAAGTAGTGATAGCGAAGGTTTTTATATCATTCTCATTAGGGATAACAACATTATCAATGTCTTCCCTCCCAAATGCAAGACTATGGATTGTATAAAGAGCTGCTTCCTAGAACATAATCACTTCCTGGACGGTAGATACCAGGAAGCAACAGAGGGTATTGCTAGAGCTAATAATAGGTTAGAAAATGGATTTTACGAGAGGTTATCAAGTATAATAATTTAATAAGATAGATTCAAGTACAGTACTTGAACAATGCATAGCATCGTGTACCTGACAGATCCGTCTGTAGAGGCTGACAGGACCACAGATTGGCTGTCCACATAGAAAATGCTGGTAACTGGTGAAGAGTGGGCTCGCCAAGAGAGACGCTGTCTCACCACCTCCTAAAGAAAAGAAAAGAAATCCTACAAGGATTATGGGAAATTTTCAAACAATTTGGTATCAACCTACTTTCTGACATTTTGTAAAATCCCTTCATACACTCCGGTCCCAAAGGAGTGTAGCAAGCTTGTCTAGAAAATGCTTGCTTGGGAATACAAGTTCTAAAGATTGTCTTATATAATCAGGAATAAAGCAAAAAGCTTTAGATACAAAGCTTAGAATCTTGAAATACGTTTAAACATGACAGAATGTAAAATATTTGTTAAATATTACATTTCTCTCTACTACTACTGAATATCCCTATTGCAATGGAACAAAAACACACACACACACACGCACGCACGCACGCACACACACAATAGAAATATCCTCGTACACAAAGCCAAATATATTTTGTGCTGAATGTCTTTAAATAGACTGCATCCCATTCAGCTTGGAGTCACTGCTGTCATGGTCAATTATCTCATAAGTAATGCTGACCAATGCTCATGTTTTCAATAGGCCGTGCTACATGTGATTGGAAATGACAACAGCATAAGCCTATAGAGAGAAAAAAGTGGAAGCTAAAGAGAATCTATGTACAGGTGAAAGGAGATGGATAACAAAAGTTCTTAAACATACGACATATCAGTATTTTAAATTATTATTATAGTTTTTCCTGCCTGATTGTTACTAAAGTAAACAGATAGATATATACTGTAAATAGATCTTAATCAGCTTTTTCTGGGTTAATGGAAATAAATAAACAAATAAATAAATGAATGAATGAATGAATGAATGAATGAATGAATGAATGAATAATGGATACGATCAAATAACCGTCTATTAATCTTACAATTACATTTCCATGCCTTTCCATTTTCTTTTGTCTTTTCAATGGAGACAGTCTTATTTTTTTTTTTTTTTAAATATTGCCTCACACCATAGGGTATAATGACCCATTGAAAATAATTGTGTCCCAGAGAGTTACAGTGGAAACGCAGGTTTTACGAACCAAAGAAACACATGTCTTTGCTTTCCCATGCAGTCTTCCTGGATTTTACGCACTGCAACGTCACTTCAGTATGCATCTTTATAGCTCAAGGACTCAAGATACAGGTAGCGTCAGAGCATGTAAAGAGCTGTAACAAGCTCAGATTTTACATATTTTATTTGCAACTGAAACCAGATTTGTTGTGTATATCTACATGACCCCAGATTCCCGTACTCCCAATAACATATGGTAACAAATGTTATACATACTGTATCCCAGTGGGGGATAATAAAAATGGGCACATTAATATCTGTTACAACTACTACTACTACTCCTAATATTAATACTACTACTACTACGACTACTAATAGTAATAATAACAATAATAATGATAATAATAATAATAATAATACACCTTCTTTAAAACTCACCTGATTTCTCTTTGAAACTTCTATAATGTCCCACAGGATTATGTATCCCTCTACAATGAAAAATTCAGTATAAATGAAGTCAGTACAGAAGACAGTGCCATGATTCTAATAATAATTGTAACACAAAGAATGACTCACCTATTAAGCATTGCAAGTATAGCATTCTTTTTTTTTGTACTATACCTAAATACCTGATTAGTATTAATAAAAACCTAATTCTTAATGGTCTTGCCCATTGTCAGTGAGCCAAATGAGCCACACATGAAAGGGATTGTTTCCGATTATTTATTGTAGGTCTATGCTTTTAAGAAGTCATTCTCAAATAATCAATCAGCCCGTCTATCCATTAGCACTAGAAGTTGGTCTTTAACAATCCAGACAATAGCCTAATAAACAAAAGAAAAATGCTGTGCAGTATTCCTGGGACTGCCTGACCCTCTCTTTGCCAAAATGTTTGTAAATTTAGGCAAAAGAGGAGTATTCATTTTATCTATAAGTGATACTTGTCATAAAAACTCAAAAACACTTATCACATTTACTTGGCTTGTATTGTTTTCCAAAAAACCAGCCTCTCTCTGCCTTTCTATATTTCCTATTGCTAATTTCAGGAGTAATTAAGTTTCTACTTTGTGTTAAGAAAATAAAAAAGTCTGATTATTTAGCAATTAGTTAATTACAGAAAGCTGTTTCAAAGTCTCTGATGGGTTACATGTTATATGCAGTGTGTCAGGGTCCTATCTGAATTACCAGTACATTGTGCATGCTCATTATGTGAAAATGAATATGTATAGGAGGCTTAGCAGTAAATCTGGACCGTTCTCATTTTAATTTAAATAAACGTCTGGCGATAAAAATATGCTCACACTATTTTAACAGTACACATTTCCTAGTTTAGGATGATATACCGTACGACTGGTTTCAAAATCAGTGCTAACTGACATCTGTGAAACCAGCCAATATAAAACCAAAGCGCATGGATTATCTTTTTTTTTATGTAAAAACCATGCTATATGTGAACAATAATATGGTTTGTAATATTATTGCATGTGAGTTGTTTCATATCTCTCTCTCTCTATCAACCTGTTATGTGTAGTCAGATTGAACATTTCACAACAGAGTAGCAAGCAAGTCAGAAAGTTCTGAAAAACAGAATGTTTTCAGGTGAAATAACTTTTCTTTCATTAATCTTGGATTTTTGGTTATCATTTTGATAGCACAATGCTTTTTTGTGATGTTTTTTTTCTACAAAAACACACTGACATTTATCAAAGTATTTGGACAAATAGACAGTTATGCCAAACACTGTTTATTTTTAATTTTAAAATAATTTAATCGTGGCAAATGATTGATCCGAGAGCACGTGTGCCCTTCCCTTTTTATGTGATTATTATGAAATCACTCATATTGTTTCCAAGGCAGTTCCCTTTAACAATAAACAAGGCTATCAGAGAGGAGATCTTAATGTGCCTACTTTGATTGCTTGCCAGAAGTAAGTCGGCATCCAAATTGACACACATTGCAGTTAAGGGAACAATAGATCCTCTGGTGGCTGGCAGAACCTTCTTCATAAATTGTCCCTATAAAAAGAAAACAGGTAATATGGTTTTCAATACGAAACTTAAGGGGCCAGCAAAACAATTTGTCTTACCAGTAATTCTTATGTTGTTATCAGGATTCTAAGCCAAATAGCCAAGTACTGTACATTGATAACATATTGTACATTGATATTACTAAACATACAGCAGCAATAGAACTGATGCTTTTGTACAAAAAATACATTAAAAAAACTATCAGCGTATTAAATAACATGTGATTTATTGAAAAAAAATAAAAACAGCTACATTTTTAAATAGGATGCAAAAGGTCAAATACATGCCATTTAAAATAATTCATCAGATTCTTTTTGTAATTAAAAGGCCAGAGCACGCTTTTAAAAGCCAAGTATGTTTTTTTTTTTTCATTACGTTCAAAATCTTGTTACTGCAATGGCAACTAGTAAAACAAACTAGCAAGAATGTATTTATAGGACAAGCAACTTTCCACATATTTAAAAAAAAAGGTACTGTTTTGCATTGAATAGATGCTCCTGTGGGTGTTCAAGTTAGTAAACAAAGCCTTTCACAACTTGTCTACTACTCTGAATCCAGTCACTTGTCACATAAGAATTCATAAATTCTTACCTCTGTATTCCAGAAATAAATGTCGCAGTTTTGATGGGCCGAGACAAAAACACATGGCTTTTTGATGGAAGCAGAAGCACAGGTGTTGAATTCAGTGTCACCTACATCAATACCGTCAGGCTGCATTTCATCAGTTTGCTGTGCAGAGAGTGATCCTGTAAGCAAATTTAACAAGGGTGAACCACCTTCACCAAACTGTAATGACAGTATTTAAATAAAGTACTGATACAGTATTCATCAGATTGACTACTTGACCGTTGACCACTCAAGAACCGTTACTGGTATAGTAATGGCATAAGTGTGATACTCAATCTAGAATCACAGTTATTGTAGAAAACAATAAAATGACAAATAAAGCCACCCACCTGCATCATTTTGTTCAGGTGTGCAATTTACCTGTAAAAATATAATCATATTCCACCTATAAATATACAGTAAGCAGATAAAAATTTTAAAAAGTGAATTGAGCATACACACTACAAGTACTGCCATAGTATTGGCATTGGAGGATTATGTAAATACAATACAGTACAGATTTGTGTTTTTCATGGAAGCATAACTTAAGTGTGGAATGAATTATAGTCTAGATAAGACTCTTAAATTGTTTTTCTACATTATTGAAACAAAAACCCCATTGCAAATCTTCCACAGCAAAGCAGGGAGATAGAATTAATGGTGCACACCTCATAATATTATGCAATTATTGACAATGAGATTTAAAAAGAAAATAATAATACACCAAACAGCAACCACATGTTGTAAGCCAATAAAGAAAAAAAAGAAAAAAAGAGCATTCTTTCTCATGAAAGCAATGATTCACATATGTAATGGGCAGTGTTGTGTGACGCACTGCTACATTGGTTCCTTGCCTTGGATCGTGGCATCACAAGGTTAAAAGGGGGACGAGCGTAACGGGCAGTGTTGTGTGATGCCCTGCCGTTACGGATTCTGTCCTCTGTGGGTGAGATGAGATGAGGTTAAAAGCTCTAAAACCACGAAGGCAGACAAGCCCGGCTCCTTTGCATTGTGGTTTTGACGCTTGCCTGCGGTGTGTGGGGTCACCGGTTCACGCCCAGCTTCCACCCTGTTACACATATCACTGTCTTACACATTAGCCTCTAATGCCAAGACATTAGTTATACAGCACTCAATTGCAATCTTCTTTGACATTTCTCCGGGTTAATTGATGCTGAATGAAAATACATCAATAATTCAGAGATCAGTTTTGTGATTTAATGTGAATTTGAGCATTTGATTATGAGCCGAACTTGAGCTCTGATTGAGATGGATGTTTTCCTTCCTTATACAGAACTTTCTCATATTAACTGTGAAGACAAGAAAGCAAACAACTTGTTGTTTGTGGAATGTAATAAAAATGATGGTAGGATTACTCCTATTCATCGTAATATCTCCTAGTACGTAAATTGTCCAGTTTCAGCATAAAAATGTAAATTGTATAACAGATCAGAATCCATGAATCCCACATACTGAATATATACTGTATATATATATATATATATATATATATGAAGTAAATTCACATTTATTTCAAGAAAGGTAAATTGTCATTTTACTAATTCATGTTCTAATGTTTACACACACAGCTCAGCAATGTATTAGCCAGCAGTGCACGGTGGGAAAAATAAACTGCTAAAAACATCTGAGGTTGCTTTTAGCCGCAGGGCCGACTCATTGCTGACTGAGATCAGTGTTTACTAAGTTGCAGCTGTTTTATGTTTTGCGTTTTATGAATGATTATGTGTTTTGCTTTGTTTTTTACTCCTTATTGATTGTGTTTTGTGTTGTTTGCTGTGGTGGTGTGAGCCTCTTGTCAGGTCATCATTGGATTGATTCATCTGGATAAATAAAGGTGTTGATTGGTTGATTGATCCTGTAACTGCCTGCAATGTGGTTTTGGAAAATAAATGCACAAGGTTAAAATGAAGTGAAATCTAAAGAGGAAGAGAGAATTTTAATATATGAGTGGGGCTCCAGTAAGTATTTATGATGTAAATATGCATGTGTGAATGCTGCTCATGTACACTTTCTGTGCAATTGGAAACAATATAGAGCAGTTCACATTTACGGTTACAACTGAACTGAAATGTACTTTAACTTTAAAAAAAGAAAAGACCACCAATGTAGGTGTATAACAGAGAAAAGGTAACGAGACAAGCCTGTTGATTTTTGCTGGAAAGCAACTGTAATATTATTATGCCCTTTGAAAATGTAACGTGTTATATTACCTCGTTATTGACAAAATTAATATTATTACAGTAAAGTGTTACTATATAATGAGTTACCCCAACTGTGCTCACTGATATACATTTAAATAACTTGAGGGCACGTTTAAAAACAAAAAACAATGTCCTTGATAATTTATTACTGTAATAAATTGGTGGCTTGGCATAATTCTGGGAACGAGACTACAACCATCTTTGTTAAATCCAGGACTGACTCCATGTCAGGGAAGCAGAGTGAGGGTTTTCTCACAGCTGAACACCAGGTGTGGTTTGTTATAAAACACCAAGCGTAGTACAATGCTTCCCTGACATGGATTCGAGGGAGAGCACTGAATCATATTGGTTTAAAGCAAAAAATACAGGTCTCAAAAGGTTCTTAAGTGTTCTCTCTGCCACCTCCCTCTTCCCTCCTGACATAACTGCCAGCAATAGGAAGCAGCAACCAAAATGAGAGGGGAAAAGGGGTGTAACCAATAGCATCAGCAGTTTGCTATGAGATGGATAGACTCTAGAGATGTCAGTGTTGTGCAGTTATCACTGGTTATTCCTTCTTTGGGTAGTCTGTTTTTACCTCCAGCCCCAGAACCTGAATACTACAGAGCGTTTTTTGGTTTCTAACAGTGTGAGCATATCCACACTAAAAGGTCAGTTTAAAGAGTTTTGAACCAGCCAGGTCAACTCTACTGAGACTTCAGGGGGATTGCTATTTTCACAAGAACAGACAACCTTGATCTGTCTTGTTTTATTGGTGCCACATAACAGGAAACTGCCAAGCGATTACAATGTATGGGGTTTAGAAGAAAATGTATGCATCTGTACCTAATAAGACTTTTAGGTTGTTGTGCCTTTCTGTGTTCATTTCACATAGACTGAAATTGTAGTGGATAGGGCTCTGGACTCTTGACCGGAGGGTTGTGGGTTCAATCCCCAGTGGGGGACACTGCTGTTGTACCCTTGAGCAAGGTACTTTACCTAGATTGCTCCAGTAAAAAAAAAAACCAACTGTATAAATGGGTAATTGTATGTAAAAATAATGCGATATCTGTATAATGTGAAATAATGTATAATGTGATATCTTGTAACAATTGTAAGTCGCCCTGGATAAGGGCGTCTGCTAAGAAATAAATAATAATAATAAATAATAATAATATCCTGTCAAGAACCAATCAGCTGCTTCCCCTAGTGACTGACATGCTTTGCAATCAGTCAGTCACAACTGGTAATATTTGTGGAATTATTTCATTATTCAATAACTGCAACTAATTTAACAACAAGCTATAACAATACAGTCACAGAAGAACGTTATTTAAGCATTTATAAATTTTCAAACAGACTAAAACCATTTTTTCAACCCAAGCATCTGTGCACCCACTGCCCAGTTTAAAAAAGAAATGCTGCTGTAAGAATTAAGCATGTAGATTTACTGGTATCTGGATGAATCTCACTGACAGACCTGCTAAATTAGTTAACACAAACTGTTCTGAGCATTCTAACCTTTGTTTTTTCGTTGAGTGTTATATCACCATCTGCTACATCCTCTTGGACCACTCGGTAGCTTTCATTTCGTTTCCTGGGGGAATTCATTATCACATGAATACTGGACATTTTTCAAAATAAATATCATAACACATTATCTCTCCCTCTTTAGATTTCACTTTAAAGTTAGCTAAATGATTAATTGATTTGCAAATGACATGGAGATAAACATGCGCACCCTTGGACATGATTTTAGGTACTGTAGATTCAAAAGCAAATCAAATCAACTTGAGAAGACAACACCCACAGTCAGCCAAGTCATTTGTGATACAGATACGGTTCAGACAAACTCTCTAGCAGCAGCACACCTTACTCTCACCATTCCACTAGTCTCCCTTGTCTCGATGCCAAATACAGATTACCTCGCATCACCTGTTCCTGCAGCCAACTGCTTTGTGCAGCCTCTATTAATTCAATTGAAAAATTGATTAGCCAATTGGCCAACCAATCAGTTTCCATCATTTTGGCCGCATTCTCACATTGCTGGAATGGAAGGAACCAGGGAGTAAAATGTCCTTGCATATAGTGTTTTAACCTTATTGCTACAAAAACACCAGAAAACCTAAATATTTTAACATTAATGTTTTT
The DNA here is from genome assembly GCF_902713425.1 of Acipenser ruthenus. Taxonomy (NCBI): domain Eukaryota; kingdom Metazoa; phylum Chordata; class Actinopteri; order Acipenseriformes; family Acipenseridae; genus Acipenser; species Acipenser ruthenus. The sequence goes on from NC_081194.1 coordinate 6,512,742, forward strand.
TTTCTTCTAGAAAAAAAAAATGATGCTGATGACACTTTAGAATACATGGCATTGTGAAATTCCTTCTAAATGGAGGTTTACTGGTTCAACTGAACAATGAAGAACCTGGTTAGGAGAAAGACCTAGTCAGGAAGGGCTAGGGTTGCTCATCCCTGCTCTAGACAGTGTTCATTAAGCCTTAAAAGAAATATCAATTCAAATGTGTGACCTACTTACTGCATTTCAGAACTCAACTTTGTTCTTTTGCATACCAAGAACAGAACAGCATTTACCCTGTCAAAATTATAATGCCATGTTTGCTGATCGGCAGGATGAAGAATTTGGTCTTCTGTATACCTGAAAAAAAATAGAAATTTCTATATGTAGTATAGTGGTGGCCATATGGTTTCAGAAACACAATCAATCTTGACAATACACGTCTTAACATTAGTCCAAAATGAGTCTTGAATATAAGTACTGACCCCCATTCATGATCCATCACAGCTTCTGGACAACTTTTAATACTGGCATCAAACCTGGAATCTGGTCTACTGACATTACTAGCTCTGTAACATGACCATTTTAATTTTAAGTACAAGAAATATGCTGGGTTCCGAATCAGGCTCCATGTCTTTGGTGATAAATCCTAAAGGAGTAACTGAAGGACTAACGATTTGCTACAGGGTTTCAAATGTTTCCTGTCCCCACAACTCTCTGAATTTGAAATGGAGATGTATGAAACCGTGCATGTCTCTCTTTAGTGTGCAGTGCAGTGACTTACAGGTGTTTGACAGTGGCTGAATCATAGTCCCAGAGGACAATTGTTCCATTGGTGCTTCCAGTCACTACTAAGTGATTTCCATCTTGGTATAACACATCAAGACAGGTCAGTTCTCCTGCAGATAGAGGACTCTGAATAATAAAAAAAAGCTCAATGAGACTTATATCAAAGACAGGAGAGGAGGCCATTCGGCCCATCTATGCTCGTCCAGTTCCTAGGAACAGAGTGATCTAAAAACTTAAAAGATCCCAGTGATTCAGCATCAACAACATACCGTCACTGCTCTCCTTGTGAAGAGGCGTCTCCTACTCTCTGTCCTAAGTCTATTTCCACACCATTTCTAAACGTGTCCTCTAGTCCTGGTATCTATGTTCCCATTAAAGTATTGCTTCAGGTTTTAAAATTGTAAAGATTTCAATCAAGTTCCCCATAATTCTTCTTTGTTCTAGGCTAAATATTTTCATTTATTTCAGCCTATCTTCCTAGCTCACTGCTTTAAGCCCTGGGATTAGTCTGGCAGCTCTTTTTGGACTCACCAGTGCAGCCTCACCAGTGCATTATACAACCTCATCATAACCTAGGATTTGTACACTACACTTCTGGCTATTTACACTAGCATTCTGTTTGCATTTTTGAATTAAACTGATCTGCAGCAGCCCTGCCACACAATGTGCTGCACACTCAAAACTGTGTTTTAAGAAAGATTTTAAGCTTACCACTCTTGGGGAGCAGCCTATGTCAGGCAACGGCTGATTGAGTGGTTGAGTGCAGAGAGCACTGATCTTTGCAGGGCTTTGCAGCAGAGAATCAATCTGCAGACCACACTGCACTGTAGGAAACACCTGGACCAGTTTAAGGTCAGAAAACCTATCTGAATCCTTATATTTAAAAGCAAAAAAGTCAAAGCAAGCAACAGGAACAAATAAATATAAAAATACACCAGCACATACTGTATACATAACATTTGACATTTTTTTTTATTTTGTGATACAGTCCTTCAGTATTTTTAATAGTTATCAAGGGGTAAAATTATAACAAAGAATAACACCGTGTAACAATTTTTTTTTTTTTTTTTGGTTCCTGGGTAGTAAGTGTTATTTCCTAATTGCTTATGCCTCAAAAGTATAGAAAATGGCTATTATTCCCCACAAACTTTGCTTTTGTGACCAGGACAGTGATATTGTGAAATGTACCTATTTTCCAGAACATTCCAGATAGATTCAGTGCTGAGTAAACTTGGAGTAACTTCTAGAACTTTCTAGAACTTTCCAGTAATATAAATAGTAGTATAAATACAGGGGCCTTAAGCCCACCAGTTCAGTTTAGTTCCAGCTGCCTAAGTGGATACATATCTGCATTTTTCTGAGATGGCGAGGCTGCAAGCATCCGGCAGACGCATTTTGCTATGTCTGCGGCCAATTTATCAAGACAAGAACGAAAAAGTACTCCGTGGAAGCATCTGCTAAGATGTGTGAGGCCTACAAGGCATATTTCGGCATGCCTGTCGGGGATCATGACAAACCCTGGGCACCTCATTTCACCTGCGAGCACTGCAAAAAAAACTCTGGAAGGTAAGATGGACAATTGTTGCTCGGAATTTTATGTTATAAAATTTGTTAAAATTTTTAAAATTGTAAAAGTTTTTAATTTTAAAATGTTTTACAATTTTCAATGTTATTGAAAAAATATATCATATATGAAAAATGTTGCGAGAATCTCTTACACATTAGTCATGGGTGAAATAAATGTATTTTTGTAGGATGGTACAGAGGGGAAAAGAGAGCCATGAAGTTCGCTATCCCAAGAATTTGGCAGGAACCCACTGACCACTCAAGCAACTGCTACTTCTGCATGGTGGACCCTTCCAAGCGGACCGAGTTCTCTGTGGGGAGGAACAACGTCAAGTGGGAGCCACTGGTGGACCCCCGGAAGGTGCTGATGCCACCACTGCACATCAAATTGGGCCTTATGAAACAATTTGTCAGAGCTCTAGATAAGGAGTCGGCAGCCTTCAAGTACCTTCAAGACTTCTTCCCTAAGCTGTCTGAGGCAAAGGTGAAAGCCGGTGTCTTCGTCGGACCACAGATAAAGAAGATCCTGGAGTGCAATGAATTCCCCAAGAAGCTCACTAGTAAGGAGAAAGCGGCTTGGAACAGCTTTGTCGCAGTGGTTCGGGGCTTCCTGGGCAATCACAAGGCCGAAAACTATGTGGAGCTGGTTGAGACTCTGGTGAAGAACTACGGCACAATGGGCTGTAGGATGTCCCTCAAAGTCCATATCCTTGATGCTCATCTTGATAAATTCAAGGAGAACATGGGAGCGTACTCGGAGGAGCAAGGCGAGCGCTTCCACAAGGATATACTGGACTTTGAACGCCGCTACCAAGGACAGTATAACGAGAACATGATGGGAGACTACATTTGGGGGCTGATTCGTGAAAGTGATTTACAGTATAATCGTAAATCTCGAAAAACTACTCACTTCTAAATCTTTTGTAGTCATTTTTGTATTACTTTAGTATAAATACATGTTAATTTGGATTCATATGTTGTTTTTTCTGACTTTATGTGAACGAAAAGACACAAATTTGCCCGTTTTCTCATTGGAAATAGGTAAATTTCAAAATATCACTGTCCTGGTCACAAAAGCAAAGTTTGTGGGGAATAATAGCCATTTTCTATACTTTTGAGGCATAAGCAATTAGGAAATAACACTTACTACCCAGGAACAAAAATTGTGTTACATAGTGTAATCAGAACTTTTATTTTTCATTAAACCCTTATCTTGCGGGTGGGGGGCAGAAAATGGTGGTTTGTTGAGATAAACCCAATGAGTGTGATGCTGAATATTCTGCTCAAATCCCATCAGTGCTGACACCGGGATAGGATAACAGGATACACATTAACAAAGCATACTTTAGTAAAGCAAAGCGAATGCATAATAAATGCATAGTTAATCATAGTTGAATGAATGCATGGTAATTAAGTATGCTCTAGGCACTGCGGTTGGTGGTTTCGTTGCAGTTTTGGCAAAGGGCACAAAAAAAAACAACATTCAATTTTAAAATAAAACCTAACCCTTTATACTGTAATTATAATAACAATCCTGAAAGATTATTAATGATACAGATTTTCTGGGCCAGAAATAATATACCTGATATATATATATATATATATATATATATATATATATATATATATATATATATATATATATATATATATATATAATATATATATATAGACCTTGAATGGAAACCTAAATTACTAGATATAAAACATGGGCAGCTACAGGTATGAATAATCAGTGAAACTAATAGTTATGCTCGGATTCAGAGTCACACAGCTTGACAGCTGCATCAAGGTTGCCTATTGATCAATTTAAAGAAGCCTTTTTTTTCTTTTACTTTGACAGGTTTCCCAGCTGTGATGTAAAATATCATGCTACAAAACCTGAAGGATTTGGATTGCTCCGTTGCCATGCAGAGTGAGGATGGAGCGTTCATCTCCTGAACTAAGATAGACCAGCTTGACTAAGCTCTGATCCCCCTCCTTGTGCTCTGCCTCTGGAGCCTTCCACTTCAAGTCCTGCCCACTCTCAAAGTCCCAAACCTTTAGCGAACCTGAGCAAGAAATTAAAAAGAAACATGTGAGGACATTAGAGGCCAGCACACGACTGCATAAGCTACAGCAGAGTTATCATGGAACTAAATAAAGGTAGGCGACTTTGACACAGTTTGGGATCTAATTGCGATTTTATGCTTTAAGGTTTTTTTTTATTATTATTATTTTATTTGTATTTATTTAATCAGCAGCAGTGACCTAGAAAACTCTGAATGTATGATTTGTGTACTGTGATGTTGGTTGTACTAAATAAATGAGTCTCCAGTAAGCCTTTTATTATCTGCTATAAGATAGTTGTTAATTTAACAAGCTCTGGTGATGATGCATTTAGGTGTATTCTACATGTGTTTTTTCCAGTAATATATATATATATATATATATATTTTTTTTTTCCAGTAATATATATATATATATATATATATATATATATATATATATAGTTTTTTTTCTTAATTCTACAAAGCAAAACAAGTATGTCAGTAACATACTGTACACCTCCACCACCACCACAGCTGTAAACAGTATAAAGTATATCAACTCTATGTACAGAATAATATAGAACAGTATGTGGAATAACTTGTATGTGTGCCTCGTCCTCTGCCAGGAAGGTTCTCCGCGAGCCAGAGGGGGCCCACGGCAAATCTATCCTAACTCTTTCGTTTTCCCATTCTCTACACCTTAGGTGAAGAATCTGTTGCTTCCCAGCCTTGGAGACCTATTGGTTCGGTCTCACCTCCGCGAGGGCAGTTCTCCGCGAGCCAAGGAGAATCTCCTTACTCATCCCTGTCACAATAGCCCTTCTCTCCTATTCTCAATTCCCGAGGTTCTTCCTCCACGTAGCCCTTGCATCTGTCCAGTGAATTGAACAGCTTTGCAGAAAAATGACTTGAGAGATACACGCACTTGCAAATTACATTACTTTCCTCTGCACTAGCAGGCATGGTAAGCAGAAAGTCCATTCCATACAGAGCAGTGATTTTGTGAATGATTTACCACCAACCCCTCCCCATTCAGTGTATGGGACTGATAGAAAGACAGAGCAGTAGTTTGTGAATGGCTTACCATCAACCCCCCCTGTTACCAGATGAAACCCAGCCGAATCCACTGCAGCTGCTGTCAGCTCAACATGTGGCCCGTGGGCATTAGCAATCTGATAAACCTGATCTCCGGTTTCCAGTTCCCATACCTGTTGAATGCAAAAACACAATCTGTCAGTGATTCACAATTCATTAAGCGATTATATGCCACAACACTATTATTTCATTAGAAATTCAGTCTGGGTTTAACAAGGTCTGTAACCAGTCTGTTCCTCTTGGCCTCACACATTGCATTAAAATGCATTAGAATGTAAATTCCGAATACAGCAAATTGAAAAACGAAACTACAGATTATCTGTGGTAATAACAGCATATTTATGCTGTACTGGAGCACAGTTTTGATGGGACATTATTTTTTTTTTTTTAACTGACCTATTCATATAAAATAGCCATCACCATGAGAATAAAAAGCAATGAAAGTAATCAGAATGATACCTACAAAACAAAAAGCCTCAGATTTTACAGAAACATGATCAGAACAAAGCAGTCAACCCTTTCTAAGACACACACGCACCCCTATTGAATTCCTACAGTCTTGCGTGCAACAGACTGTATGTATATCTCTTTGAATATCATGCTCCACTATTCAGAGCCTACCAGGTCAGAGATAGCACATGAAATGAAGTGGATACAAAACTGATGTGACAAGTGTCACCACTGATGTGAACTGCTACCAAAAACACCAAGGTCATAATGCATTGAAGAAATAATGTGGTATCTTCAACGTATGCCATTTGCAGGGGGGTGTTGTGCATTCAAAAGGTTAAACTGTTACGATCGCTGCCCTTGCATTTTTTGAAGGCTCTTTGGACAGTTTGGATGTGTATGACTCCATTATTCAGCATCCATTTTCTATGGCATTTTCCATCCACCCACTCCCTGCTAAAACGACAATCACAGTCTATCAGTGGTACAAAACGCCATCATTCTATGGAGGTAGAAATATTTTAAAGAAAATTAACAACACGGATGTACAATAAAGGACCCCTATCAGAGCTCATCAAAGGTTCCTTTCAAAACTGTTCAAGTGTAATAAAGCATAGTGATAGCATAGTAGAAAAAACAATCAATGCAAATTCCAAATCACCTATATACTATGGGAAACCTCACCACATCACCTCAATAATACAAAGACCCAGTCAGGAAGGGCTAGTTTCCCTTCCCTGATACAGCTAGTGGGAATCGGGCTTTCTCTGACGCTGTGTAGCCTTCTGCATGTAAGTCTTACTTCTGCACCCCGGAAACACATCTTCTAAATACCTTGACAGATAAATCAATTAACACTACAGTATTCCTAAATGAATCACATATGTGCATTCCAAGCGTTCTTGAGATAATGAAACAATGTCTCGGGTTCCATCACATGAATCCTTGTTATCCTTCTGTAGGTGTACCGGCGGTAGTAGAGACAGCAGTAGCTCTTAGAACCAGATTCACGACTTAACAAAATCTCGGCTAAAATTGCAAGTGTGATTTTTTAGTATCAATGATTCAAATGTTGTCCGGGTGTTGTTTTATGAATTAAAGGTACCACTGAATTAACTGCGTGCTTTGTTTTTGATGGGTACTGTGTGGAGTGCCGGTCTACCTGTGGAGTGTGAGTGATATGCAACTACTGCTGGTCCTACAGTATCACCAAATTCTTATTTTCTGTACTTACTTTAACAAGCGACTTGGAACAGATAGTCAGGGCCTGTTTCAGAGCTGTGTTATACACCAGCACGTTGACAGCCATGTTGTGAGTGATAGGTAATTGCACGGTGTCCTGTACAGTGCGCTGGAGGGGCCAAACATCCAGCACACCTGAACCTCAGTTTTGCCAAGAAAAAAAGAAAGAGAAAAAAACATGTTATCTAACCTGAAATGGTACACACCCAAATAATTAAATAGATTCCGCGAGATTTGATTTAAAAAAAAAAAAAAAACACACAGAAAGAAAGTACTCCACATTGGGTGAAATCTTTGTGTCCCACCCCTTAAAAGTTTACCATGGTATTTTCTTCAGTTTTACCATGTTTTTACATGGTTATACTATACATTTACTATAGTTTATTATGGTTTGCCCTGTTTTTTAATATGCTTTACCATACCTTGTTATTCTTTACAATGCTTACTGCTTACTTATGTATACTTTACCATGCTAAATCCATACAGAAAATTCAGATTTGAGTTCTCCTTCCCTTTTATAAGATGTTATAAAAGCACCATTTCAATATTCATATTCCAGAGGTCATAATTCACTCATCTCAATGGAGTTTACAGATTCATTTAGCATTTACTCAAGTTCAAAGTTTGCACCAGTTCTTTGTAAAACGAAAAACAAACTAGTTGAATCACAGACTTACAAGAAACAACAAAACTATATTAAATGACTCTAAAATTAACATGCAGGGTTAGTAATTAAAAAATTGAGTCTTATTTGTTATAGAAAATATTTATTATAGTTTAAACAACTGTTAAGATTACAGCCTTACTCATAGTAACTTTATTTTATTTTTTTTCGTTTTAGAGCAAATGCTTATTGAATGTGGCCCAGTATCTGAATTTCTTCCTTTCTTTCTTTTTTATATATTCAGTTTAAAGAAATGATTCTTAACAGCTTTAAATACCAATTTTAATTAAAGCTATTTTTTTGTATTCCTTTATCTTAAAGCGACTTGCCTTACCAGTTATGAGTTGACCAAGATTGCCATCAAAGACCATGGCGTGTATGCGACTGTCTTTTTCTCCCTGTTGGTTATCTGTGAACACTTGCAGTGGGGTTAGTGTCTGTATATCCCACACCCTAAAAATCTAAACACAGATGCAAAAGTTAAGAATGGAAACACAAGCAATTACACATTTATGTAAAAGGATTGCATCAAATGTAAGTTTTTTTTTTTAAATATACAGACAAAAGCCACATTCACACTGGCACTCCTACCCGTGTCCGGACCCAAGTTCTGGCTACCTGGGTCACAATCCTGCGTAGTGTGAAACCACGTACCTGGGTCATACCCGGGTTAACCCGGGTCAAAGTGTGTTGACCCACATCCTGAGGTAGGTCGCTGGGACCCAGGTTGCATGAAGGCGGACGAAATAACAAACAGCCATGCCTGTATGAAGGTTTTACTTCCGCAAGGAACGTTTTTGTTTATTCTGTTTAGCCACATTTTTGTTGCTTGAAACACACAATGAGCCAGATTGCAGCAGGGATGAAGAAACGTTTGCTCTAATCGACATTTGGGCCGAGAAGCTTGAATGGAAGCGTCTGTAACAAGCTGCTTCCGGGTGATACACGCGTTATTTACTTTTATTATTATTATTATTATTATTATTATTATTATTATTATTATTATTATTATTATTATTATTATTATTTATTTCTTAGCAGACGCCCTTATCCAGGGCGATTTACAATCGTAAGCAAATACATTTCAAGTGTTACAATACAAGTAATACAATAAGAGCAAGAAATACAATAACTTTTGTTCAAGTGTGACAAACCACAATTCAATAATACAGCAGATAATAGTGATAGTTACATCAGGATATGATTAAATAGTGATAGTTACATCAGGATATGATTAAATACAAAATACTACAGGTTAAACACTTGGCAGATTACAGTATTCTGAAGTACAGGATTAAATGCAGTAAAATAGTGGGGAGATAAGAGCAAAATAAAGCACATTTACATGAAGGGTGATAGTGTCCCAGGATACAAACAGAGGAGTTCTACAGGTGCTGTTTGAAGAGGTGAGTCTTAAGGAGGCGCCGGAATGTGGTCAGGGACTGGGCAGTCCTGACATCTGTAGGAAGGTCATTCCACCACTGCGGAGCAAGGGTGGAGAAGGAGCGGGCTCTGGAGGCAGGGGAGCGTAGCGGTGGTAGAGCCAGTCTTCTAGTGGAGGCGGAGCGGAGAGGTCGAGTGGGGGTGTAGGGAGAGATGAGGGTCTGGAGGTAGCTGGGTGCAGTCTGGTCAAGGCATCTGTAGGCTAGTACAAGAGTCTTGAACTGGATGCGAGCGGTGATCGGGAGCCAGTGGAGCGAGCGGAGTAGTGGAGTAGTTGCGTCTGTCACCCAGGTCAACCCTGCTTTATCAAAAGTAGTGTGAAATCGCGTAGCCGACCCGTATGACACCGCTTTATACTGTAACTTCAGCACAGGTAAACACAAGGAGGATCATACCATTAGTAAAAACCAGCAAGCTTTAATTTGAATCCAGTTCGAAAGCATAATTGTTAAGAGAATAAGACGTTGGAAATGCTTCATTTTATTGCCTGAATACCATGGTCCTATTAGGCACCTACAAGTCCCCTGTGCAAATAAGGTACTAGGAATAAATGTAATGGATAGTCAGAAAATCAAATGCATAATGTTTGTTACTGATTAGAAATTAAAATGAAGAGAGGCTTTCTCACCCTGCAGAAGATAATATTGTACAATTCTATAAAATAATAATCAGTTTGTTCTTACCAAGACTCTGTGGCTTGGTGACCCACTATACCGCAGCTTGTAAACAAGAACAACAAATGGAAAGAAAGAAATGTGTAACTAGAAACACGCTTGTATTAATTAGTACAAGATTTATTTACCAGAGGCTATGTCAAGTCACAACATTGTTCAGATCCATCACAAAAGTGATACAACACAAAACACCAGTCTGTCACTTTCAGCTCAAAATCAATAAAAGACGGATCAAATTGAACCATTTTGAAACAGCAGCTGAGATTGTATAAATAATATTTCAGATATGACTCACATTAAGTGACAAGGCACACAGTCAGAGCTAGATAAAAATCATAGACAGACTGAAAACAGAACGCGTTATACAGATACTCTGATTTATTTAATTGATTTATTCAACTGATCTAAACAGAAGCAGATCAAAATCCCCCCAAACACTTAGATCATTAAAACAGTAACCTTCCGTTTTTTTCTTTTTTTCACATTTTTACAGCCAGATATAAACTACAGATACTAACATGCACATTTAAAGATTAGATTTCTTTGTTTTAATACTTTGGAACCTTTATTAATAAGTTAACCAGTGGTGGGAATAAGATACTGTACTGTTTAGATACATTGAATACGATATGCTTATGTACTGTATACAGCTATGGGCAAACATTTGCATTGCATCATCATTTTTTTTATATTACACTACATTACTGGTTCAAGTTACAGTAAGATTATCACACAATGTATACTATTTGGGTATCTTTTTGAATATGGTGACTATGGAAGTGTTAATTAATTCTATAACATACAAGCATTCTTTTTTTTACCAGTTTTGAAAGACTTACTTAGAGCAGAATGTATGTAATTAGGACTGCAATTGCACCAAACTATAAAAGCACCCAGGTCCACATAGTCCCACTCAACAAAACAACACTAAATCATTGTATGTGAATAGTGAGGACAAAAAATTATGTATAGTTTTGAATACCTTTCTTTTACAGTTTCCACTTTTATTTGGATTCCACCCCCCACCCCCCCCCCCCTTTGGATGTCATGATATTTAATCTGTATGGATGAATGGATATTACAGCAGTAGAACAGCCCCCAAAATAAAACCATTTAATGATCTAAACTGTGGCAGACCTTTAAACCCCTGTCCCTATGAACACATCTCTGCATCTGTCAAAAACTGTTAAAAAGCTCTGCAAAACACTGCAACCCCACCCCCCATGCCTCTCATTACTGTTTGAAGTTTGAAGACTTTTAGTTGTTTGGTGTATATGGACATGATTTTTTCTGTGTGGTTTTTTTTTTTTTTTTTACAAACTTTAGTGGTCCTAAGGCTTAGGGGAATTGAGTGGGATGATGGTTACTATAGCAACAGGGCTGCAGCTTGGATTTGAATTAGAAGAGACACCTATCCTCAGCCTTTGTTTCTGATAAAATATTCATGAAATCTACCACTTCAAAGGTTTTAATGAATCAAGTGATGTTGGTGATTTTACTGCAGATTTACAGTGGCAAACTTTTGAAAAAGAGCCAGCATATCATTCACAGCTGGCTTGCCCCTGGAACCAATTAAACTGTATTAAAAAATACATACATTTATCTAAAAATAAAGACAAGCATCATGTTGCCAAGGGTACAACTGAGTGTGAATAAACCCTCATTCCAACCCATATAGATTGGACCTGCCAATGTTGTTGCAGATTCTCTGAATGTATTAGCATCATTTTTGCTGGGAGAACGACCACTTTCCACTCTATATAGCGTGCTTTTGTTTGCTAAATGAATAAACAAAAACATGTAATTTTGATAACTTTAGAAAACCATGTCATCAGCTCTACAACTGTGTAATTCTGTTCCCAAGGACATTCGTGACCTCATGTTTTCCTTTAACTAAGGCTTAGCATTGATGTGAAAAGCATGTATAGCACCTTGAGAAGCTTCTTGTAAAGCGCATTAAACAATTGTACGGAATTGCATTATATATTAGAGAATTACTTTGCTACCGTCCTTTGTCACAGTGTCAGAAGCATAAGAACCTTTACGTAAACGTTCCCTATGTTAAAGGTGCGCTATTTAAAGGCTTTACAATCCATTTTTTCACCTATACGCACAGGCAATATTAACAACTAAAAAAGCCCTTGTCTGCTAAATTACTAAAGAAAAAGAAGAAGAAGAAGAAGAAGAAGACGACGACTAATAAGAATAACGTTTTAATGTCGTACGGTATTAATTAAATGGAATAAAACTTGTTAAATAAAAACCTGTTGTGATCAAACTAAAACGTTATCATAACCCTGGTTCCCTGAAATAGAAATGTAACCATTACCGCATGGGTATTTACCTCCTTGAGATTCGAAATCAGTATAAGACGTATCAAAGTTGCTCGACCAAACATGTAACGCAGTCATGGCCCGCCCCCAAGGAAATAAAAACACAGGGTCATAGACCTCAGCGTCATTTTTTTTTCAAGCCTGCTTCAATCATGGATGCAGCAACCTTAAAGGTTACTGGTTACATTTCTATTTCAGGGAACCAGAGTTATGATAATAACCAAACGTTCCCTTACAAGTACAAAATGTCCGAGTCAATTTTGACATAGCAAGCCAAAATGGCTGCAAGACAGACCTTTGATGTGGAGGACCTTTGATGTCCCTTGTCAAAAAGGTCCTGCAAAAATTGGGTTGCATCAGGGTCTTTTGGGCCAATAAGGGGCTACTAGGAGCAGCCCATTTTTGTAGCAGAGCTGTAACCTCCTGAGACAATTCTGCAGGATCTCGCAGGTCCGTGACTAATGTTGTAGTCACGCCCTGAAAGTGAGGGGGACCGTACCTGAATTGCAGAGAATAGCAGGTCTGAACAATAATAACCACCCAGATGTCCGTGGTGCACTGACGCCAACACTCCAAGTGGCTCCCTGAAAATGGGGCCTTGGGCTTGTGTCAGGAAGCTCCTAGGGCTGCTGCTGGGCTTGTGACTTGGCCTGAGGTCTTTGCCTCTGTTAAAGCCACAGTCAGTACGAATACGAGACTGAGGGATGTCTGCTTGTTAGAGCCCTGTGGTCGAGCAGCTGTTGAGTGGCGTGTGTATGGTGAGGTCACGGACCAGGAAGTACCAGAAACAAAACAATGGATGGGCGGGTGAAGTTGAACGCAACGGCGCTCAGCGTTTTATTAACTAAACAAACCAAAAGATTTAAACAGAACAAAACACAAAACAAAAAGGCGCGTTGGCCAAACATATAGAAACAAATAAGCGTGCTGGTTTTAGCACCAGCACGATACTTAGCAGTTGATTTTTTAAATGTAGTTTCTCTCTCCTCGCTCTCTCCGCTCCCCGTACTCTCCTCTGTACACTCAACCCGCAGCACGGACAGCTGCAGGTTCTTATACTCTGGCTGAGGGGTTAACTAGCTGTTAATTATCTTATTACCCCTCGGCCACAGTCTGCACGAGTTTAGTAAGGATGCGTGACTGTCAGCTAATTAAATAAATCAGTAGCTGATCAGCCATGCATCCTCACGAGATTTTTAAAATATAAAAACAATAACAAATACGCGGCGCAAACAATAATACAAATAATAATAAACAGTGCACATATAAATATAGGGGCGAGACACTAACAGCGTTCGTAATGGTGCAGTGACCAAGATGGCAACAAGATACTGTGGGAGAGACTGCGAGCAATCTCATCCAAAGCGCATATCTCGGTTAATGCAGAGCTGCTGAGCCCAGCAGTTGTGCTTGTGTCTCTGTAAAAAAAGACAGAAAAACACACAAGAGAAAGACATTTTCTCGCAGAAAACAGAAATAAAACAATTACAGTTCAGAAAATAATATTGTTTACAAAAACGAAACTTTAATTTTAACTCCAGCAGGAGCTAAGCAACCTGTGAGGAGAGCACAAGTCAGCCAACTCAAGTTGCTTGGTCCCTGCAGGGGCTTCACGCAGGGCCACTGTGGGACGTAACAAACAACAGACTGGGTGCAAAAAATTAAGTGTAATTAGTATATTAGCTATTGAATTGCATCTGAACACACACACACTTTGCTCAGTGCTGTCTACTGAGGAATGACCATCGTTGCATCAAAAGTGTCACCTTTTCTTACTGCTACCAAGTCTAGTTAGGAGGTAGTGCCACTTATTACAAAAGCAGTGGACACTTAAAATAGAAATGTTGCCTCCTTGTTTTCCTGTTTACATAATACACATATCCCCACAACAGTAATTATAATACATGTATTGTAGTGTGGCTGGTACAATAATACATTCAATCAAGGTTGATTTTCAGTGACATGAAGTGAGTTATTATCTTGTGTGCTTATAGAAATAAAACATGATATGTACGGTGCAGTAAGTCTTTGGGAAAAAATACTTGTTTCTCTTTATACTGTTGCAACTCTTAGTGTAAAAATGGACAGCGGTCGTACCCTGGCACTGCAAAGGCTAATGATGTGCTGGTCCTTTTCATTTGCAGCAATGTGGGTGATCGTGAACAAGTGGCCAAAAAGCTTTCCCATCGGCTTACTGAACATGGTTGGGTGCCAAACCCGGATAATTTTATCAGACCCTGCAAGACAGATTATTATTATTATTATTATTATTAGTAGTAGTAGTAGTAGTAGTAGTAGTAGTAGTAGTAGTAGTAGTTAGGGCTCTGGACTCTTGACCGGAGGGTCGTGGGTTCAATCCCAGGTGGGGGACACTGCTGCTGTACCCTTGAGCAAGGTACTTTACCTAGATTGCTCCAGTAAAAACCCAACTGTATAAATGGGTAATTGTATGTAAAAATAATGTGTAAAAATAATGTGATATCTTGTAACAATTGTAAGTCGCCCTGGGTAAGGACGTCTGCTAATAAATAAATAATAATAATAATGATAAATCTAGTCATTAACATGATTTTATATAGCTGAGAGGAAGAAAAGTATCAGTCTGCAGATACAGTAAGTATAAAATTAGTGCAGCCGAATACAAACAGAGGTTTTGTACAATGTATTAATATCACTAGGGCAGACTATAGGCCTGACAATGAGGGTTTTAGTAGGGTGATATGGTGATGACCAAGTGGAAGAGCAGAGGCAACAGGAGGAAGAGCAGTCTGCTCAGTTATTATTATTATTATTATTATTATTTATTTCTTAGCAGACGCCCTTATCCAGTGCGACTTACAATCGTAAGCAAATACATTTCAAGTGTTACAATACAAGTAATACAATAAGATCAAGTTAAAGAACCAGGTCTCCCAGCTCACCTCGTCCCCAGTGTGTCTGCTGCTGTCATGAGCCTGAAGTTTACGTCAACATATCTACAGCTATGGCCAAAAGATTTGCATCACCATATAGAATTAACAACTTGAATAATGATACGTTAACATGTTAACTTACATACTGCTTTGTAGTTTTCCATATTCTTAACGACAAACTGCCAAAAATTGAAAAATGCAACATTTCAAAATCTAAAATGAAATACTTGTACTACTATTATAGTTTCTGGTATAATAGTAGTACAAGTATGATATTTTGCAATATCATTTTGTAGTTTCTTTGATAACATGAGGTTAAATAAAATATCTAAATAATGTTCATGTAGTTATGTTTCAATCCTAAAATTCTAGGCAATGCAGAATGTTTAGCCATAGCTGTACATATACACATATACGTGATTGAATAAATATTACAGCAGCAAGATGACATGCACATGTACGTTCAGATGAAAGAGGAAGCTGTAAGGGTTGCAAAGCAATAGAGCATGTCACTTTGCATAGAACCAACCGGACATGGCTTAGAGAGGAAGCAAAGCAGTCTCTCAGGAGGCAATACAGAATTTCAAAAGGATGATCGCAAATAAAGTGGACTGCAGTTGATCTATGAGAATATCTCTGCTGTTGGTCCTTTTGCCAGAACTTGAGGCTTCCATCTCAATGTTCATGGTTAAATGACCATATAAATGGAATGGTTTTACCTAAAGTAACATTGGAAAGTCCAACATTAGTGCTAATAGGAGTCTGGGATGCCTCATCCCCACATGTTTTAGACACAATCTCTTCCCTGGCTGGTGATGTTTCCAGGAGCACTGAAACAGCCTGGAAACTGCAAACTTGATAATACCGGACCAATGCCCAAGAACTCCAGGCAAACTGAATGATTAACTCACCCCCTGTAGCAATGAGATTAGCTTTGACACAGTAGGCAAAAGTATTCACTCCTCTTGGGACTGAGATCTCCCTCACTTCTCTACAATGAATGAAAAACACAACATTCTTTTTTTATATATAATTTTCTTATTCTATTTATGGTTGATCTGAAATACAGAGGTCTCAATATTACAGCTCCTCCAGTTTAAGGCATTTGTTTTCTAAATACCTTATTTCTCTTTGCCTGAAATGGAAAGTTACAACACAACATTAGAATACATCAAGAAATACAAGAGTAAAGCTTCTGTGTTTTCATTTTCATACTTACTTTACATTATAGCACTTACTTAATAGTCATCTGTTTAGCACATGTTTATAAATTACAGTAGTCTCCACGTATAGGAACACCTCCTAAGAGAACACTTCGCCTAAGGGAACACCTTTGTGGTGAAACTGATTTTTCCCATTGTAAATGCTCCAGCTAAAGGAACAGGAACTTCACTTAAAACACACCTTCTTGGCACCGATAGCAAAAATAAAAAAAAAGCAACTTGTCATCGCGAGAGTGTCTTGAGGGTCACTGATTGGTTTATTAAATCTTTCCAGAATCAACGTCATAGCCTTGAATTGTTTTGTATTCTGATTTCCACGAGTTCACCTCATCGCTACAAAATGGCATGTAAACAAACGGCAAAATGTGCTGCGGTTTCTCTTGCTACACATAGTATTGTTTTGCTTTTACTTATTCAGTTCATTTCATATGTTGATGCACGTCACGTGTCATGATAAGTAATACATACGTATTTATTTATTTATCAATTCATATTGTGTCTGTAGGTGAAATGAGTGCATACAAATTACTCGGCAGCAGCCTGAACCTGAGGGCGGTTGTGTGTGTGTGTGTGTGTGTGTGTGTGTGTGTGTGTGTGACATCATAAACAATCAGCTAGAACTGATTTAAAAATATATTAGCTATGATTTAAGTTGCTCAAAACTAGAATCAGTTAGAACTGGTTTAAAAGGCTAGTATAGGGTAATAAAAATAGTTTAGAATAATACAAATTAGTTAGCTGTTATTGGGTAAGTCTGGGATGTTGGTGGCTGTATGTTAATGAATGCTTGTTTTGCTGCTTGTATAAGTAAGAACTGTAATGCAGAAATCCTTTGTGATCTTCAGCGCTGTTGAGGGTCACCCAGTGCTTTGTGTTCACTGTACTGTGATGCTGTTAGACTCCTGCTTTCTGTGTAATAAACTACTTTTGGTGATCTTGTTGACTTAATTGATCATGGTAACATCACCTAGTGTCTGGTGGCTAACTCCGTCAGAGAACACTTCAGCTGTAAGAACACTTTGCTTGCTTCCCGAAGGGTGTTCTCTTAGCCGGAGACTACTGTACTAACAAAATACATAAGTACAAACAAACAAACAGCCATCATAACTTAGCTTTAGGGGCTGTCCAAAATTATTATCATTTTTTACAAAGCTAAATAACCAAGTAAAAATATTGTGCTTTGCTTTTTTAAAGGTACAGCCTCCAGAGATGTCACTTTTGTCAGTTGTTAGTACAAGTTTCCTTCACTCAGCACACTGGAGAGTACAGAAAGAAGAGCTCTAGTTATTTTTCTCAGTGTAGGTCTATCTGTAATACTTTCCTATGAAATGTGTTTATAAATGCAAATATGTGCACAACTCATTCATCTCTTAAAAAATCTGAGATACTGTACAAAAGCAACTTCTCCAAAAAGCCAACAATACAACTGAGTTTCATTTATACAGAACTACTGTGTCATTTATTTGAAGTTGTACTACAAAGGCCTCATTGTCGTGTACTGTGGCAATTTTAGTTTAACAGCTTCCTCAGCTTTGTTGTCACCAAATCATCCCAGCAACTGGGTACAGCCCATTGACTCCACAGGACCCTTCTGTTTACATATTGTATGCTTCTAGGGAACAATCTGCAAAGGGAAGTATGATCCAAACGCGGCAACATTTTATTTTTTTGTTCAAAGTATTGTAACGACAAGCTTCCTGGTGCCACAAAGCCCAAACTGAATTCACAAGTCACCTCTGGAAGAACAAAAAAATAATAATACAAACCCCTGTATATCCAGAATACACCAACATACACACATATTTAGGCTATGTGTCATTCTAAACTGTTTACAGTTATTCTTAATGGTAGTGTGACAGAGCATGGGCTCTGCACATGGGGGTGCACAGAGTGTGTGTGTCTGTGAGACAGAGTTTGGTGGATGGTGGCCATCTTGGTGAAGGGACAGCCTGTAACCAAGATGGCCATCATTTGCACCGCCACATGGTTTGACTGTTAGATTGAATGATTCATTATTTGATTGAGAGTGAATGGAAAAGTGTGCAGTGTGGCCAGGTGGTGATTGGCTGATTGATTGAATCAATCAAGCCCCTGGCCACATGGTATAAAAGGAAACACAAGAGGTTTGTTTATGGAGAGAAGCAGAGGAGAGGAGGAGAGGAGGAGGAGGAGGAGGAGTAGGAGGAGGAGGAGGAGGAGGAGGAGGAGAGGAGGAGAGGAGAGGAGAGGAGGAGAGGAGGAGGAGAGGAGGGGAGGAGAGGAGGGGAGAGGAGGAGAGGAGGGGAGAGGAGAGGAGGAGAGGAGGAGAAGAGGAGAAGAGGGTGTTAGGAGAGAGATAGAAAGCCATAGCTTGGGTGTGGTATTTTATTTGTAGAATTTTGTTCAAACATTTGTTTTGTTTGTTTTGTTATTTGTGATTTATTAAAAGTGTGCAAAAAGCATTTAAACTGCAATTCTGTGTCTGGGTCTTATATTTCAAAAAGGTGCAGATCTGCCTTGCCAGGAACTGCAGGTGAAGAAAAAAAAAAAGAAAATGGAGCAACTGCTACAGAGGTTGCTGAGCGTCTTGCAGAAAGGGAAGAGCGGGTGTCACTGCCCCTTTTATAGTCTGCTCCCCCAGAAACAAACCAGGATTAGGCAATAGCGCTTTTGTGCCTTGATGACAACTTTGGAGGGCTGGGAGGTCTGTATCTCCCATCACCCAGAGTTGAAGGCCACCGCCGGAGCCAGAGCTGCCAGCGCCGGAACGGGAGCTGCCAGTGCCGGAACGGGAGCTGCCAGCACCAGAACCAGAGCTGTTTGCGCCGAAACTGGAGTTGCCGCTTCCATCTCCACAGTCAGAGGGGAAAGAGTTGCTGCTCCCTCATACGGAAATGAAAGAGGAGGAGGAGTTGAGACCACCTCCACCACAGCCCACGACCACCACCCTTGTGCCACAGTCCAGCGCCTGGGAGTTGGATCCCTCAACCTGGAACCAGGATTTGACAACAGAGTGGAGAGAAAAAGTGAAGCAGAAAGCCATAGCTTTCAAACCTTTGTTTTGTTCCTGTGTTTTGTTTGTTTTGTTATTTGTGATTTATTAAAAGCACTAAGCCTGCAGTTCTGTGTCTGGGTCTCTGTGATAGTGAGGGCTGCAATGATGATGTCAGACCAGGAAATGAAAACCAAAAACACAGGATGTAACGGGTGAAACTGAAACGCTATGGCAAAAATAAACAAACAGTTTATACAAAACACAAAATAAAGGGCACACTGGCCAAAGTAAAAATAAACACTAACAAATAATTCTTACTATAAAAACAAGCACCTTGTTCAATGGCTGGTAGCATTCACTCTTACTTCCTTAACTCTCTCTAATACTCTCCTCCACTCTGAGCCCAGAGTGGGTCTTTTATACTGTGGCTGGAGCCTTAATTACCCATTAAATAATTACCTTATTAAGGCTCCAGCCACATTCTCACGAGCTACTTAGGATGGGGGATTCAACCCCATCCATGCCAACCACATTGTTTTGCCGGTCTCAAATAATAAATAATAATATCAGACGGCTTTCGTCTGTCCACACACAGATACCATTTATAATAATAATAATAATAATAATAATTAATAATAATAATAATAATAATAATAATAATAATAATAAAAGGGCGGGCACCTTGCCACAGTCTCATATTTCAAAGGGCACAGACTTGCCTTGCCCGGGACGCTATGCTGCAGGTATTTAAAATAAAATTGGCTGTACTAGTAAAATTATAAATTCCTTAACCTTGGTAATATGAAAGTAAATTTAAAAGATGAGACAGAGGCTAGGATGAAAATTGTAATTATGGTGCATAGTGTGCACCTTTAAATAAGTACAGACTGACACACAGAGACTGACAGACAGGCAGATTGATAGATACAGTAGCACAATTAAGGTCTACTTTAAAAGGTGTCCATTATTTAAAGCATACAGCTGATTAACTATTAATTAATAATCAGTCAATAATCAACCACTTCACTGTGGTGCATATTCCCTGAAACGCGATATAAATACCTGGAAGTGTATTAGACTAACTGGACTAAGTAATGAAATCTCTGTGTCTTGAAAAAAAGGTCCCCTTTCCCAGCAGACATACTAAACTGTATGACCAATGAACTACGGGACCAGGGTTAGGTGGCATTTGGACTGGATTAGGCTGAAAGGACAGTTGACATGTGCAGATAATTCACAACTGCAACAACAAGCGGGTTGACGCATGGAAGACTCTATGCCCAGAGCGGAAAAGGACATTAAACACCAGAGGACTGTGAGTTTTAAGAAGCAAGATACAGAAATGACCTCATGCAGAGAGCTACTTAAACATTCAAGCAAAACTAAATATTTTGTGCTCCGCATCGATTGCTAAACAAGGTGCTGTCACTCTGCTAAGCAAAGCCACAACTCCAGGACTCTGACTGAGAACAGGACCCAGAAAGAGAAGGCAAGCTGCATTCGAGTAAACGACCAAAGGCAAAGAGACTGAGTCCCCGCGGGAGGACGTCCGTTAAACTTACAAAGACTTTTATCAGACAAACTGAGTCTGCTGTACCTAAGCCACAGTATCCAAAAGAGACTGTGTCCAGCTACCTGCGTAGCTAAAGATTCAGCGAAGACGACAGAGCATACGAGCACTGTTTGTTGATCCTATCTGGGATTGAAGACTTTGTGGCAACTGTTTCTTGATCCTATTGGGGAATTGAAGACTTTGTTGCTGAGTTTGTTGATTTTATCGGGGGCTGAAGGCTTCATTGCTGAGAGGAGAGCCTTTACTGGACACTTCAACAGACTGAGTTCCAAACCAGCCGACCAAGAGCCTAAGCTTCAAGGAACCGTTGAGCATAATTCCAGTTGCATTTTCCTCTCATGGAACTAAATTAACTAACTGTAACACATTCACATAGAATTGAACTATTACTTGTTTAGTTTGCACACCTTGCGTGTGAAATAACTTTTTTGTGAAACTTGATGAAGTTAACTATAAGTATTCTAACTCATATTGTTGTATGAATAATTTAGTTTAAAGTAAACTTGCTAAATTGTTAAAACAATATATTATTAGTAAGCTTAGTGTGATTTATTCTTAAATTGTCTGCACCATTTCAGTTTAGGTTGTGTGTGTGTGTGTGCGTGCGTGCGTGCGTGTGTGCGTGCGTGTGCTTGTGTGTGTGCGTGTGCGTGTGTATTAGCAAACTACTAGCTACGTCACAGCCTGCTGCTGTGTGTGTGTGTGAGTATAAACAGTGTCATAATTCACTGGTCCTACTAGCTGCTTTAATGCAAGGTGAGAGCTTTGACTTGTTTTATGCTTAGAAAACTAAGAGACTGACTTTCTGACTTTTGTGATTTCTGTTTAATATCTGTGCACTTAATAAAATACTACTATTGATTAAACATTCCTTGTGTCTAGAATGTGTGTTTATTGTAAATCCTCAATCTTGTAACACGTCAATTACATATTTTTATAAGAGAACTAATCTACCTAGATAAACTCTAAACTATCAATTATAGAATTGTTCTTACATAACAGAGCGCATGGGCAGCTCCAACCCCAGTTCAACATCTAAATGTCAGCGGGTTACAAACTTAATTTCATTATAGCTGTTACAGCCCACAGGGTAGACTGCTGGCGGATGGACTGGTTGGAATTGAATGTTCCTAGGCAGGTAAGCCTGACATTTGCAATCCTAGCCATTAAAATAATGAACACATTACAGAGAGACATGGGCTGTAATGACAAATCAGCAGGGAACAGCAGCAGAACTCGCAAGCATTTATAAAACCTGCACGATTTCTTTTCTCCAATGTTTAGGAGGTTGGAGACATCTTGCTTCTTAAGACGAAAGCCTCTGAATAATTTATGATACTCCTGACAACGTTTCCCAGATAACTTCAACAAATCTTTAAGAAATCTTTCTTAACCATGTCAGCACTAATGTAATGCAACTGGCATAATCCATTGGTATGCTCAGTACCTAACTATAGATATCTGAATGTCTGAGGTGTCAGTTTTAGAGGCTCCAGTCTACATTAGGTAAATTGCATTCAATTAAGAGAGCAACAGTGTTGCTTGCATTTTTAGATTGCATGTACAGTAAACACACCCTGTACCAAAGTCAGAAGCAGAATACTTTTTTTTTTGTTTTTTTTAAAGGCAATTGGCTGCTGCCTTTAATTTAGTTAGAATATGATTATTGTAATGTATTGTACTGGAACTGGAACAGTAGAAAACTTACCATTTTAATTAACTCATATTTAGTTTTTACCACCTCTTTATACACACAAAAAAACCAAAAACAACAAACAAATCAGGAGAGATGTGAAACAGAGATTCACTAAAATACCTCTATTGATAACACACAATTCTAAATCTCCCATAGCTTAGAACTGCCTAAAGATGTTCTATTGTATTCACATACCTATTCATATGGTAACTGCTATAGATATGCACATTTCAAACGAATGACAATGTAGAATCTTCAGTTTGTTTTACTTTTCAGATTAGAAAACATTTAATTTGCATACATTTGAAATACAGCAGCACCCACAAACCGTCAAGACGTATTTGGCATGTAGGCACAAAATATGCATTGTTCTGCAATGGATAGATAACACTTTCTCCTCTTAAACATATCTCCGCAGCACAATAAAACCTGGTATATTGGTTGTATATACCAATGGAGTTAATCAATAAACATCACATACATATTGTTTATAAACATACTGTACCAAGTACAGTGTCCTGTTCTTTTTTTAAACTGATGAATAAACAGTTATGTAAATATAAGCACTCCACAGGAAACAAAGTACAGCTGCATAATTCCAGGAAGAAAGGTTTTACAGTCCCATTTTACACTGAATATGAGGGTGCCAGTATCCTTGTCATGAAGAGGATGCCAAACATATAAACCAGCATGTCGATGGCACTCAGCTCGTCAGGAATTTGATGGACAAACAGACATGGCACCACCATATACCTCCACATACTCGTAAAAAGTTGATAATCTTAAGAGGTTTTGCTAAAGAATCCCCTTTTCAATAGTCATCATAACTGGATGAGCAGTTATCTAAAACTGACTGTATGCAAAGCTCTACATTATGAAAGTATGATTCACATAAATGTGCCTAACCTCACCTCCACTCTATCTACGTAACAGGATAATGGCCTCTTAAGTGAACCTTATTTATGAGGTATACAGTAATTGTATGCTAGATATTGTACTTAAAACATACCAGTGAAAAAATACCAGTGCATTGTAAAAAGCACAACAGTGGATTGCTGGCATTTGGCCCTATAGTAACATCACGTTCCACATCAGCAATATTAAGTGGTAAAAGGTTAAAGCAACAATTCCTGTTTTATCAGCTAAACAGACACTGGTTCACTCTTAGAAACTTACTGATTGTCTTCCAGTCGTTGCAGTTCTTCCAGGACGAATGAATGATCACTGTCAAGAGAACAGGACCCAAAGGCATTGAGCTCAGGGAAAAAAGCTACTTTAAGTACCCAGTCATTATGCAGCTTTCTTCTTACAACAGGGCTGTGGGGAATACAGAGAAACATGCTGAAATTAATCTTTGTAATTTTTTTTAAGACAAACTTCCAGAACACAGGGATTAATTATGAGATACGGCCTCCCATTTACTGATAATTACAGCGAGAGTAAAAAAAATACAGAAATGTCCCTACTTACTGTCTCAGTCCTATGTGGTTCAGCGTCTGTGCTTGGCCTTTCTCTTCGGATTTTTTGGAGCTTAAATCACTGTTTGATATAGTGACCAGGTTTACGAACCCGGCGTTGTCACCGATAAGAATGGAATCTGAAAGAAGATGCTCGGAGGGAGTCACGGTGCAAACACAAAGAAGGGGGTTGTCCAGTGGTTTTATGGTAAAAAGGTTTGCCTACAAAAGAAAGGGAAAAAAATAAATTCATAACAATAAAACAACCGAATCTGATGAGGTTAGACAAACAATAAGAAACATATGCTATAACATTGTCAATAGGGTGTTTGGACACCATTGACAGACAGGACAGCACATAATTACTATTCCTTCAGGATGATGGAGATTGTATTATGCAGCAAATTCTGTTCTCTGAAAGTGTATGGCAGGGACATGCAACCCGTGGCCCGTGGGCCGCATGCGGCCCGTTTTTAGTCTGACTGCGGCCCAGTATATTAATTCCATTTCACTTCTGAATATATAAGGATTTTTTTTAACTTTGTTGACTTGCTTTTTCTAATTTTTTCCCTTAAAAAGCAGCACACCATTTTATTTTGGACTGCAGAGGGTAACTGTTTCTCATCAGCTTGTCTCCAACTAATTTTATGAGTCTTTCTCTCCTTTCTCAAATGCACAAACCCGCTGCATTGAAAGAACCCATTCCCAACATAGGAGGCTTGTTGCTAGGGAAGTGACGTCACTGCCCTGTGACTTTTGCTACATTGCTGCCTGCTACAACTGAACAACTCATCTGCTAAAATAAAAACCGCTTCAGCAAGTAGATATTTAATTTGCTTTGTATTATTGTGCAATACGTGTGTATATGGTATAACAGTACAATATTAATGCTTTGTGTTTAATTGTTTTGTATATTTTTATTTGTGATGTTGTGACAGAGAGCGAATTAATCCAAATCACCAATCTCCCTCTCGACCTGTGAGGGCACTGTACAACAGGAACTGTGTGCCTCGTACTGAATGGTTGGGCAGTTCATTCCAGGGGCAGTTGGAAGCCGGCCATTCAGGAAGGGGACGGCGTTACGGTACCAGGAGTCCTCACCCTAGTATGGTGAGTGAAGTTTCAGTCATGAATTGGAGGAGCCGTGATTGAACTAGCTATCGGAGGGGGCGGGGCTGAGGGTACTTTAGGGGGACGTGATGCCGTAATCGGTTCCTTTGTTGCGGTTAATGGGAGGAAACGAGGACTGTGAAATCGCGAGTGAAGTGTTTTGTTTGTTTTTCATAACTGTGTACGTTTGTCTTTGACAGACGGCTAATACAAATCTGGGAGCTGCCGCTTCAAGCCAGTAATAAACCTGGACTTCACTGCACCTGTACACAAGCAAGCACCACTGTTTCAAGCACTGCACCTGCAACCAGAGCATGCACTGTCCGGAGACATGTCTGTATATGTGCTGTGTGGGTAGAGCCAGCATTATTATTTAAACGGTCAAGGAGACCACAAAAGAAAAATAAAAAGAACTTGAACCATGAATTTTGTGTTTGTCGTTGTCTGGAGCACCTGCATCACCCCTACACCTACACACTGCAACCCACACGTTCACAGATGTGTACTGTGCAGTACATATGTATGTGTGTTATATATATATATATATATATATATATATATATATATATATATATATATATATATACAGTACTGTGCAAAAGTTTTAGGCAGGTGTGAAAAAATGCTGCAAAGTAAGAATGCTTTCAAAAATAGACATGTTAATAGTTTATATTTATCAATTAACAAAATGCAAAGTGAGTGAACAGATGAAAAATCTACATCAAATCAATATTTGGTGTGACCACCCTTTGCCTTCAAAACAGCATCAATTCTTCTAGGTACACTTGCACACAGTTTTTGAAGGAACTCGGCAGGTAGGTTGGCCCAAACATCTTGGAGAACTAACCACAGATCTTCTGTGGATTTAGGCAGCCTCAGTTGCTTCTCTCTCTTCATGTAATCCATGACAGACTCGATGATGTTGAGATCAGGGCTCTGTGGGGGCCATACCATCACTTCCAGGACTCCTTGTTCTTCTTTACGCTGAAGATAGTTCTTAATGACTTTCGCTGTATGTTTGGGGTCGTTGTCATGCTGCAAAATAAATTTGGGGCCAATCAGATGCCTCCCTGATGGTATTGCATGATGGATAAGTATCTGCCTGTACTTCTCAGCATTGAGGAGACCATTAATTCTGACCAAATCCCCAACTCCATTTGCAGAAATGCAGCCCCAAACTTGCAAGGAACCTCCACCATGCTTCACTGTTGCCTGCAGACACTCATTCGTGTACCACTCTCCAGCCCTTCGGCGAACAAACTGCCTTCTGCAACAGCCAAATATTTCAAATTTTGACTCATCAGTCCAGAGCACCTGCTGCCATTTTTCTGCACCCCTGTTCCTGTGTTTTCATGCATAGTTGAGTCGCTTGGCCTTGTTTCCATGTCGGAGGTATGGCTTTTTGGCCGCAAGTCTTCCATGAAGGCCACTTCTGACCAGACTTCTCCGGACAGTAGATGGGTGTACCAGGGTCCCACTGTTTTCTGCCAATTCTGAGCTGATGGCACTGCTGGACATCTTCCGATTGCGAAGGGAAGAAAGCAAGATGTGTCTTTCATCTGCTGCAGTGAGTTTCCTTGGCCGACCACTGCGTCTACAGTCCTCAACGTTGCCCGTTTCTTTGTGCTTCTTCAAAAGAGCTTGGACAGCACATCTGGAAACCCCTGTCTGCCTTGAAATGTCTGCCTGGGAGAGACCTTGCTGATGCAGTATAACTACCTTGTGTCTTGTTGCTGTGCTCAGTCTTGCCATGGTGTATGACTTTTGACAGTAAACTGTCTTCAGCAACCTCACCTTGTTAGCTGAGTTTGGCTGTTCCTCACCCAGTTTTATTCCTCCTACACAGCTGTTTCTGTTTCAGTTAATGATTGTGTTTCAACCTACATATTGAATTGATGATCATTAGCACCTGTTTGGTATAATTGTTTAATCATACACCTGACTATATGCCTACAAAATCCCTGACTTTGTGCAAGTGTACCTAGAAGAATTGATGCTGTTTTGAAGGCAAAGGGTGGTCACATCAAATATAGATTTGATTTAGATTTTTCTTCCGTTCACTCACTTTGCATTTAGTTAATTGATAAATATAATCTATTAACATGTCTATTTTTGAAAGCATTCTTACTTTACAGCATTTTTTCACACCTGCCTAAAACTTTTGCACAGTACTGTATATATATATATATATATATATATATATATATATATATATATATATATATATATATATACATGCCTATGTATATTGCAGCAAAGGGTTAATCTCAGATTATTCTTTAGTAATGTGCGGCCCGCTATACACATTAGGTTAAACTAGTTTTTGGGATATGCGGCCTGTGATAAAAGTTTGTTTGAGCACCTTTGGTGTATGGCATAGTGTGCCTCTGAGCTGAGATTTTTTAATTGAATTAAAAAGTATGGTAAAGCATACACAAGCATTGTAAAGAATAGAGAAGTATTGCAGTTAATGGTTAAATCAACAATAAACTATGGTAAAAGCATACTGTGCTAATGGTAAACTTTGATACGATATTTAAACATGTAATACAATCAAGAATGCTGAGTAAAATAACTATCTCACCTGGCACTGTTTTTGTTGTCTATAATCCCAAATGCCAATGCTTCTATCCATCACAATAACAACACGCTTCAAATTCGCAAGATAGTCGCATCCAGTAACCCACAGAGCTTCCTAAAATACATGCAGAATTGTCTAATTAGTGCAAGATCTAAAGCTAGGCCTGCAGTGTTTATACAGAATGTATAAAATACTTTTGTTAGACTATTATAGTCACTATTCCCGAAACCTTTTAAGATGAACTGAACTGAACTATAAATATCAGATAAGTATGGTAAATCATTTTCCAGAAGTCAACTTAAAGGGTACATAAGGACCTTTTTATTTTATTGTGTTACATGTTCCCACAGGAGGATGATGGGAAATGTTGCTCTGAGAGGTCCATGCAGGTACATGGGAAGCCATCTTGAGGCAGGGAATGCAATTTAAAAGTTTAAAAAAGTGGTCAAAATGTAAAAAAAAAAAAAAAGAAAAATTAAAAAACACACCTTACATAAACAGTTGTAGTAACACATGGGAACATGTAACATAAAAAGGTCCTTATGTACCCTTTAACAATGTCTCTCAAAGTAGTTAGAATTGTGGGCTCAATTCTGAAATGTGGAGGACAGAAAAAGCAATGCATGAATATATAATAACCATTATTGTTACTGTATACATTATATAATGGGCCCATTTGTTTGATGGAATCAGTTACACTGGAACATTTATTCCCCCCACTTGAGCAACTACAGTAGATATCTCCAATAAGATAAAAAAAATTGTATGCAGGAATCCAGCCTACATTTATTAAAGAACTGAAGTTCTCTCTAGGAGGTCAAAATAGTGATTATTCTTACAAATGAAGCATGCAGCAGTAATTTCCAGCCCCAATACACAATCTCCAGTACATTGGGTCTCACACGTGCATACTGCCAGGGGTTTACGGTATTTTAAAGTTGTGGGTAGACCCCTCCTGCTCTTCTCTGAGAGAGTACCATTGAATATTTAATGTAGGCAGGACCTTGGTTTATCACCTCATCCATAAGGAAGCACCTTAAACAGTGCAATACCTTCCAACACCATATAGGGGCATTGCTGGGGTTCACGCCCACAATTAAGAATGAGCCGTCAACACCATTTGCTTCAACACAAGGTGTTGCTTTCAGGTCACGTTTAAACACCCTTGCTTCTATGTGACTTTCCTTTAATGACCATGTGGTTTATGTTTTCCTTTCTATATATTTATATGTTACACAAATTACTGAACAGCGGACTTTTTATGTTTGATTACAAAAGATTAAAAGAATGGGACAGGTTTTGACGGATACTCCCTGATGCTTCTGCTAAGCTCTCTGCTTTATTGATCAGGCTCAGATTGGATGATAATTAATGTTTCAAAATACTTTTGCATGAAACAAACATGAATCTATTGGACTTCATGTGGGGAGGAATCAAATTCAGGTAATAATGTCTTAATTACTTTTACTAGGATTAAATATAAACTACATACATTTTTTTTCCATGAAACATGGTCACTCTGGTATATCAAAACAAGTCAAACCAAACTTTATTAATCAGCTCCACTGGTGGTCTGTTCTTCTTGACAAAGTGTTTAAATGATTCAGTCATTATGACCTTGCTCGATATCAGGATTTGCCTCCAAATAAATGTATGGCTCCCAATGGGCTCTGCAAGGCCCTGGAAATGGTCAATAAATAGCATTCTTGTATCAGTTCTAAAATTAGCCTTCCATTAAAAGTAAGGCTGAACATCGGTTTAAAACATTCCAAAGTTAAGAATACCAGAAATGGATTTATCAACTTTATAAGCACATGTTGTGGAATATTGTACATTACAAACAAATCTCCTGTAAATAGTTCAAGAATAACTAGGAGAATGACTTACAGGAATATTGGTACGTGTGTGCAGCAGCATCTGTATAAAAAAAAGAAGGAATGAATAAATGCAGCAGCAGTAAATACATTTTGTCCTCAGATAATCTGATTAAAAATACTAAAAAATGATATAAGGTGTGTTTTGTTATTATTATTATTATTATTATTATTATTATTATTATTATTATTATTATTATTAGTAGTAGTAGTAGTAATAGTAGTAGTAGTAGTCATCAGGGCCGCAGCCAGGAATTATAGGGCCCCGCTCAAAATTCAGCTAGTGCACCGTGCGCGCATGGACATAATTTAATTTAATTTAATTTAATTTAATTTAATTTAATTTAATTTAATTTAATTTAATTTAATTGTAATTTAACTTCTGAAGCATTTAATTTATAACCTATGTTGCAATACCACAAAAAGTAATAGTCTCATGCATGAATAATAATAATGAACTATTCCTACCTGTATATTTGTCCTGTCTCCTGCCTTGTCAATTACAGAACACACCGCCGTGCCTTCTTATTCGCAAAGTCCTGAATGATGTCTTTGAAGTCAATTTTGCCAGCAAGTTCGCATTTGATTGACAGAATGGCCAAGTTGTTTAATCGGTCCTGACACATAGGTGATCGGAGATAATTTTTGATAATTTTGAGTTTGCTGAATGCTCTTTCTCCCTCAGCAACCGTCACGGGTAGTGTGCAGAAAATCCTTATGGCGATGCAAATTTCCCCAAAAATACTCTGTAGTTTCATTTGGTATATTGCATTCAGAAGGTCCAAAGGCCTAAAAAATTGTTTTCAAATGTGGCGCAACAGATTTTATTCAGATGGTGAACTTCACTAACCAAACCGTTTGTCAGATCCTGTGAATACTTACTGACTAGCTTTGCACATGACTTACTGATGTCTTCAGCACTCATGCTCCTAAACTTCAGAATTGCTGCAAAGTCGTCACAGATAGCCCTAACGCACTGAAATCGACTGCTTAACTGACTGACGATGTTGTCCATTGCCACATAATACACTGTATTGCGAAACGTAGTCTCTGCACTTTCACTTGTAACATCGTTTGCAGTTTCGTCGTGAAATCACTTGCGCTTTCTTTGCCGGTTCAATTCATAATTAAATACAGGGGTTATGTCCATTTGACTTGCAACTATTTTAGCCTCAGAAAGAATGGTATTCCACTTGTTTCTCAAAAACATCATCTCCTTTTGTAGATCGTTTATGTTGGCTGCTTCTGTGTCTAACGAAATCCCAGCAGATTGATGAAGCAAGTTTCTCTCTTCAAAACTCTGTAGAACTTTAACCCAGAACATGGCAAGCACAATTGCAGTGAAAGACTTGAAGTAGCTTTTCAGACCTTTTGCTTCGGACAAAGCTTCATTAGACAGTTTGCTAGATTCAATTATGCTATCTAGACTTGCAATAATGCTGGGAAGGTGTTTTGCAACAGGGCGAATTGCTTCTATTCGAGCACTCCACCTGGTTTCGCTCAAACGATGTAGAGAACAACTTGTTTTTTTTTAAAACAGCCCATCTTTCTGTACTGCCACTGAAAAGAATGTATAGACGATTTATACAGCCAAAAAAAGTAGCTGTTTCGGGGCACATTTCAACAGCATGCACTCCAGCCAGATTCAGTGAATGAGAAGCACAAGGATAGTATGTAGCAAGTGGGTTTTTTTCACTGATACAAGCTTGTACACCCCTTACTTTTCCGGACATATTGGCTCCGATATCTAGGTTATATATATTGTAACAAATAACAATTGACCTCTGAAATACTACATTTATAGAGCAATACCAGCTGCATTTCTTATCCAATCAGCTGTAATGACTATCCCCAATCCAGAGGTAAACGACAGAGGCAGACAAATAAAGGAAATAGAGCAGAATTACCTTGTTGTTGTAGATTGAAATTTGTCCCTTCTGAGACGCTGTTACCACCAAATCTAGGTCTGACACCTTCACAACAGAATGAATTTGATCTCGCCTCTTTTTGTCACCTGTAAATGTTCCAACACTATCAAGCCCACCACCTTCAAAACAACTTACAATTTATACTAAAAAAGAAGAAATTTCAAACAAATTATCACCTACTACTGTGTTACAATTAGAGCCATCCAAAAAAACTCCACATTGTATGCTAATATTGTATAAACTATTATGTTGCATTGTATTTTCATGCAGTGCATAAGACTTTGAGGGTTATAATATACAGTTCAACAAGATAACGTATTATTTTCTTATAGAACAACATGAAGATATCAATTTTCTTTAAGTGACTTTTGTTCACAGAATGAAATTCAGTTATTGCCCAGAGGATAAAAACAGAAGAACATGAGCCATTCAGAAACTCAGAAATGAGATTTCCTGAACATAAAGATTAACAGATCAGTCAACAGTCAATAAGGAAAAGAGTTAAAAAAAAAAAAAGAATACCAAAAAAACCTGGAGCCAGAATGAACAAAGTGTACAATGTACAATGACCACCATTAGTAGTGGTAAGTGTAAGTTGGGTACCTAACTAATATACAAATACCAGAGTTCCCCTGGTTTCCCACCAGGAATCTGACATTATACTGCTTAATAGCCAATTGTGCCAACATTGCCATCTTTTGACCAGCCAGCAGCGCTGATTAAATGTAGTTTAAAATTACCCTTAAGGGTACTCATGTATTGGTTGAGATGGTTTTAATTATTTTATAATTGCTTTACTAATGATGGCTTCACCATTTGACCCCTTCTTTAGACAAGGAGTCATGCTATTGATTTTTTTTATTATTGTTTTTATTTATTTATTTATATTTATATTATTTATTTATTTATACTCTAAAACTTGGTTTAATTTGCCCATGCAAATCCAATAACAGTTTCACATTTCATAGCTACAGTGAACAGGATTCTCTGTTTACCGGTTGCTCTTGCAATAATTTTCCTTTTTGAGATGAGGAAAACAGTATTTTCTTCATCCGGCTCAGAACTGGCATTCTCATCTGATATCTCATAGTGTCCAAACAACTGAAAAAATAATAATAATAATAATAATAATAATAATAATAATAATAATAATAATAATAATAATAATAATAATAATAATAATACAAGTATTTTATTACAGTTATGTTACTATGACAGTTGTACTACGTTTTACTGCAAGCTCTTACTTAGAAGACAAATGTTTCAAAGTTAACAACAGGTAAAATGTATTTTTCATCAGCTGACCCAGTGAAATAGAGCATTGGTTAAAAGAAATGTTATTGTAAAATTACAATTAAACAGACATAATGAAGGAACAGTAATTTGAACACAGATATATAAAAATGTAGGTGGTTATGTTTTTATGTCTGAGTTCATGTAATTTTATATTGCTAACAAAATCATGAACATCGGCTCAGTACTGGCCCTTGAAAAGTGGGTTTGATTAAGTACCATGGAGACCAGCATAAAAGGTACTGCTATTATCTGATAGCACAACGAAGATAGGGTCGCATTCACAAATACTTAACTTCATCAGTAATTTAAAGACTGTCTCTGTTGATAAAAACGTACTTGACGATGGTATTTTTGCACTGAAACAAACGTGTACGTATCTAATTTGCACATTTAGATTTGAATGCAGGCTGGTTAACTTGAGTTTGCTCTTAAAGTTCACAGGGCCTGTGCAACCAAACAGTATTGGACTCGGATATCGAATACATTATGGGTGGACAAGTAAACACACTTGTATCCCTTTAAATTTTGTAATGCTTAAATGGGTTAGATTGCTATAACTTAATCATTTTCAATACCTATACGAACCAATTCCAACAACGCTGTAAGAAAAATGAATGCGCAGTATTATTACAACACTACACGGGTCTCATCCCAGCAGCAGCAAGCGTGTCTGTCTTTTATTCTATATCGATATACCAGAAAGTATTACAAATGATATTTTAAAAGGCACCGGCCGACGTGTTTACCCTGTAGTTATTTTTGTTTAATGTCATTAGGAATCAATAATGGATTACCTTTGATCTTTCACGCTTTAAAGAACATACACTTACTTCACTCCAGTCTAGCGGTGCCTCTGGGTTTGAGTTGAACTTCTTAAATACAGATTTGAGATCCTGACTTCTGACTTCATACCCAAAAAGGACACGGACTGACTTGCAAAACTCGTCATAGTATGTGTTCCCTGGCGTGAAAATGAAACAATAAAAACAAAAAAGAGGGAGAGAATTGTATAAAATAGATTAATTGTAGAGGTCGGCTTGAAAAACAAAAATACAAAGTGCTGGTGTTTAAATAATGTAAGCTCATTATTTGCTGATATTAAAAGGGTTAAAGTGATGCATGTTCTTTACAATCAAAGTTAAATACAACACCAGCTCCAAACAAACCGATTCATAAAGCAGTCTGTGGTTGCCACATTTTTGTTGTATTTTATTTTTCATTATTATTATTATTGAGCTTCTTATATGCACAGCAACCAAAAAGTATATTGAGTGTGAAGTTCATAACACAAATGCTAGTGTACATTTGCTGTGGAACCGAAGCAATACTGCATTTGTACTGTAGCGTCAATGATAAACGCACGAGCCGACACACGCCACAATGGTAACCAGTGGCAACATATTTTGGCACATGTGATCATGTTTTTATCACATAAAACATATCATCTGAAATGCCGTCTATATTAGGTACAGTGCATATTTAAAATTGTGATAAACAAGTTCAGGTATTTTTGCTTGTTTCTTGTTATTTTTAAAACGCCAAAAATGGTTTGTTTCCTTGGTTGGGGAGGGGTTACTGTACAAGCTATACACGGTCGAGTATAAATGTCACTACTCACCAGCCACGGAATTTTTTTTCTTTTCAATTTGGTCTTTGCTTTTTCTTCTGGCTATGTCTGTAAGCAAAAGTTGGAACTGCTCCAAACACAACTCGAAAGTTCTGCTCGAGAAAGGTCTACCCAACTTGCTACAAACTGTGCGCTCCTCTCGAGTCACATTCGACATTTCAATTTGATTTTAACCATTGGGTGGAAAGCAAGCGTTCATAAAGAGTCCTTGTTTAATTCATGGTCTGATCAATATCTGCATCACCCAGACGCAACAAACGTTTCAATGAGGTGTATAACTGTTGTTAACGTCTTAGCTGGGAATATCGGAGGAAGCGTGCCCCTGTTGCTCATGCGTAGTGAGGTAAAACCGGCAGGGACTTTCCCCACATCACGGTACAGGGTCCTACCGGCCAGGCGCCAAATGAGCGCAGTGCGACCTGCAGGGCTGCCCTTGGTCCTCAAGAGGCCGCCCGTTTGCTGTCTGAAATCCGCTCTCGAGTGCCAGGGATCGGGGAGCTCGGCATCAGTTCTCCTGAGTTGTGTTGGGAATTGCTGCGGTGAGGGGAAAAATTATTGGATACTTCATTTTTAGGAAAATAAATAGTATTTTCTATTTTTATTTTAAATACAAATTTCAGAGACTATTTCTATTTCAAATATATTTCAATATGGATGTAGAGCCCATAAATAATGTACTAAGAGGATTACAATTTATCCGTGTATTATAACGTAACAATAAAAAGTTTTTAAAAAAATCCTGTAGATTGTGAAAATTATTTGGAAAGAGGTTAAAAAACAAAAAATAAAATGTTAAACAGTAAGTAAACCTTAATGAAAACTAATTATTCACTAGTTTACACACGAAACACATCCTAATGTAAAACTTGAAGGTAACTATCGTTCATTTTTCAATTATCTACACATTTTCTTTAATCTTTTTAATCGTTTCACAGGTCATGTATTATATCATGTTATATACATGTATCTTATTTTATCCGTTTGTTTTCCCTTTTGAACAGCTTTATTCTACAGCAGGTCGAGTGTTTTCTGGTAAAATATTCCATTAAGGAAGGTTGCTGAGGTCGCCTCCTTTAATAATGATATACGTTGCTTGGAGGTATTATTGTTCTGCAAATAAAATAAACAATTTTTAAGCGCAATGATTGTTATTTAAGTTTTGGAGGTATGACACAGGCCCGGTTTTTGGGATGGAACCGCATAACAGTCTCGCGTTTTGATTGGTCCATGTCTGTCACATGAATACGTCGTCACACGAGTGGAAAAGCTTGCAGGCATTTTTAACATTGTGATCAGAGAGAGAGAGTAATCTGCTTTCCACAACCTTACCATTAAAATATAATGTGGTATTACGCTGTACTGATATAACAAACTATGAGGAATTACTTTATATAAATTATCATGTTATGCACGAATGTAAGAATTGGCTTTCTGTGGTGGTGTACTTTTTTCTTTCAAGTAGCATATATCTATAATCGTTTTTGCGATATATTTTAATATAAAACATATACGCTATTGCAGTTTTGTTACAGGATACATTAGTTTATCTCTAATGTAATCACAGTTTTACATATAGACTGCCCCTGTTTTCATTTACATCGCAAATTCTGGGCCGCTTTACTTTTCAGATAATGTCCCAAATTCTGGGCCGATTTGGTTTGCAGATAACATCCCAAATTCTGGGCCGCTTTGGTTTTCAGATAATGTCCCAAATTCTGGGCCGCTTTGGTTTTTAGATAACGTCCCAAATTCTGGGCCGCTTTGGTTTTTAGATAACGTCCCAAATTCTGGGCAGCCTTGGTTTTTAGATAACATCCCAAATTATGGGCCGCTTTGCATTTCCGAATTCAGCCCAGTTTTGGGGAATCAGCTGACAGCCGAGTTTCTAAGTCATGCATGCACAGTTTACCATAAACTGGATCGTGAATTCATTTGAGAGTAACCCTTAGTACATTAATCAAAGTTCATGTATTTTTTACTCTCCCCATAAATCTTTTTTTTTTTTAATGAAAAAAACAAAAATGTAAATGTTAAAAAACGTATTTCTTATTACATGAAGAAACTACATTGCACTGAAATAGATACATGAAAATTAATTTAAGCAGTCGTTTTCCTTTATTAAAGGCTAATATTAAAACACATTTTTGGGAATGAACATGGTATTTCGAAAAAAGGACATCTCGTTTTCTTATGTAACGTCCATCAATATATTGTAGTGTTTCAGGTTCTTTTTGGACAGAAATGAGACTGCAACTGTGAGTAGATGAAGGCCGTTTATTTTGACAATAATTAAATAATCACAAAATAAAATCATAAAGTGAGGGAAAGGAGACTGGGAGTCAAAAGTGAAAATAAATGATTGTAGTAATTTTTCTTTTACCCTACCCTTCCCAGTCTTTTACCCGCCCCTCTTGTGCGCAAAACCTGAACTCCAATTCCCCTCCACACACGTGTACCACCATGCAACCCTGGCACGCACACACCACCATGCAACCCCTGCACGCATACACCCACCATGCAACCCCTGCACGCATACACCCACCATGCAACCCCTGCACGCACACACCCACCGTAGCAATTCTTTGCAAAATATATTTTCGGGTATTCAGCCTCATTCATGTCTATGGCAGTGTTATAAAACACATTTTCAGGCATATCTCTCGAACCCGAGCACGCAGAACCACCATTCAAAGTGATATAGACTCAGGGGAGCACCCCAAACCACCCCCTAAAAAGGTGTGGTGGTTCACCCAAAAACTCATGTCATGACGAAAAAATTCACTTTGCCAAGCCGTCCTGGCATTTGAACCATGAAAATGGTGACTCCTTGTGCGGGGCCCCATGGGGCCCCACCGCAAAAAAAAAAATCAAGTTCCTAACCCCCACAGAACCCGAGATACGCCCTGTCAAAAATGTCCAAAAACTACCCTTTTCGGGGTCATATCTCCATGACCCCGGGGCCTAGAAACCGGGTTGAACTTCCTATGGTCATGTCTGGGGGCCCTCTTTCACAGGGAGCCACCCGTTTTCAAATGCTACATTTTCAACAAATTTACACATTTTCAGCATGATGGCATGTCAAGGTTGCATTTCCAATAGCTTTTGAGCTCCAGGTTGGCAAAAAAAGTCTAAACTGGTGTCCTTTCTAGCTGGGGACACGTCGCTTGGAGGGATCGACAGGGGCCCCGAGGTGGACCTCCATACCGATTTTCAAGTCTTGGGGACTCCCAGAACCCGAGATACAGCACCCTGAAAAATGTCTATGGGAAATCCCATTATAAAACCCCTTTGGGGCAACGCCCACCATCTGGCGGTGGGGTGGCGTTTGAACCCGTGGCTGATGTCTTGCTATAGCTAAGACTCTTGTGCACGCAAAGAATGTCCTGAGTTTGTTGGCCCAGGGGTCGTGGAGATACGGGTACGATAAGGGACCACCCCCTTCCCTATGGCAAATCCCATTATAAAAACACCATCGGGGTAAGGCTCGGCCAATGGTGGTCGTGGGTCGTACGAACTCGAAGGAGCCCATTTTCTTTAGCTAAGAT
Organism: Acipenser ruthenus; assembly: GCF_902713425.1. Classification (NCBI taxonomy): domain Eukaryota; kingdom Metazoa; phylum Chordata; class Actinopteri; order Acipenseriformes; family Acipenseridae; genus Acipenser; species Acipenser ruthenus. The sequence continues at coordinate 6,550,800 of NC_081194.1, forward strand.
TGTTGTGCATCTAAAAAGAGTACAGAAGCACCAATTTAAGTCCATTCCAAGTGTTTTGTGATCACAGTATCAGCCTGAGTGTATCGGAGCACAGTTTTGCACCAAAAGCGAGGGGAGGCGAAAAAAAGCACTATATACCCTATTCTTTAAGATATCACTTTGCAGTGCAAATTTGAGGAACGCAACCACTTAGCAACTTGCAAATTGGTACTGCAATTTAAAGGCCTGTAGTGTCAGACTGGTAGTGCCTAACTGATTAAAGAATTAAGCTTACTGTTTGTTGTTCTGTCCTAAACCAGCAGTTTGTCACCCAGATTTATTAATTAAACGAGGGGGTGGTCATCAGATTATTCTCCATTTTATTGTAACTGAGGTACCGTTCAGTTGAGCGAAAATTGTAAAGGGGTACTCGAGCTGAAACCTCCAGATAGAAGGGGTACAGTTTCAAAAAAAGGTTGAAAACCCCTGACCTACAGTATAAATGATCAGGAATAGATAAGGGAAATGCTGACTAATACAATACAATAGGATTTATTTGAAGTTGTTGAAGGGCACTGGTCTCTTAAACCCAGAAGTTCTGATAAACCCCTATGCCTCACTATATATTGATGGACATTACATAAGCAAATTAGATGACCTTTTTTTTTTTTGATATACCATGTTCCTAAATGTTTTCTGAGGAGAGTAAAAAATACATTAACTTTGATTCATGTACTCTTAAATGAATTAACGGTCCAGTTTATGGTAAACTGTGCATGCATGACTTAGAAACTCGGCTGTCAGCTAAGCAGAATATCTAAAAAACTGGCCTGAATTAGAAAATGCAGAATTCGGAACGTTATCTGAAAACCAGAGCAGCCCAGAAATTGGGATGTTATCAAAGCGGCCCAGAATTTGGGACGTTACCAAAGCGGCCCAGAATTTGGGATGTTATCTGCAAACCAAATCGGCCCAGAATTTGGGACATTATCTGAAAAGTAAAGCGGCCCAGAATTTGCGATGTAAATGAAAACAGGGGCAGTCTATATGTAAAACTGTGATTACATTAGAGGTAAACTAATGTATCCTGTAACAAAACTGCAATAGCGTATATGTTTTATATTAAAATATATCGCAAAAACGATTATAGATATATGCTACTTGAAAGAAAAAAGTACACCACCACAGAAAGCCAATTCTTACATTCGTGCATAACATGATAATTTATATAAATAATTCCTCATAGTTTGTAATATCAGTACAGTGTAATACCACATTATATTTTAATGGTAAGGTTGTGGAAAGCAGATCACCCTCTCTATCTGATCACAATGTTAAAAATGCCTGCACGCTTTTCCACTCGTGTGACGACGTATTCATGTGACAGACATGGACCAATCAAAACGCGAGACTGTTATGCGGTTCCATCCCAAAAACCGGGCCTGTGTCATACCTCAAGTTTTGGTTAGGGGGCCGGTATAGAGTTTTGGTCAGGAGGCCGGTGTAGAGTGTTTTTTGTATAGGGCAGTGGGCTAACGAATGTGGGTTTGTATCTTTCATGTTTTTCCAAAAGCAGATACAGGTATTTTAATTCGTTTTTTGTATGTGACAAAATCAAGCAGTTTCATTTAAGCGTAGTATATTGTGATATGATTTGCTTTATATTAATGTAGCAGGTAAACGTTCTACGGGCCTAGTCATGCACATCACTGCTGTTTTAATGGGGGGAGGGTCCAGTGTTCTTTGGGCCCCAGGGCCTCAAGAAGTCTTAATACGCCTCTGGTGTAATAAATACACGTTGGTTAATAATTTCTGCTAATAATTCCTGAAATTGTCTTCTTTCAGCTCTTAAATTAATCCTGCAACACAAATCCTGAGCAAAACCAATTTCCTCACAGTTTCCAATTCTAAAGTGGGTGTTACAAGAGGAAAACTGATTACAAGGTGAATAGTATTTTTCAGAATGGGTACCTGTTTACAGATTTTAATTATAATTATAGGCTGCTGAGGAGAGAGCTTTCAGCCAATCAGAGAGCTGCTTTCCTCTGCTATGTGTCACCACACCTCACAAAGAAAGAGTTTATATATATATATATATATATATATATCAGCATGGCTGACATCACACCCTATATGAGCTCTTGCTCCCTTTTCTTTTATATGTGCTAATATTTCCTGCCACACAAGCACTCACTATCCTGAAAGCCTATTAAAAAAAGACATGACGTTTATTGATTAAATATAATAGTTGCATTTCTGATTTTCTAATGTATTGTGACCCTGCTTTACCAGCTTTTCGTCTGGCCAAGGTGCAATTGTGGACTTCCATGCCAAAGAATGCTTGTAGTTCTGACTCCTTTTGTAACTTTGAATATGAAATATTTGAGTGGTTGTTTGTTTTCCAGGACTTGTTAGTGACTGTGGGCTATTCCTGTATTAATGTATGGGTTGGCCAAGATAACTGATAACTGGAAATGTTATTAACACTCAACCCTACCTTGAAATATACAGTACATTACAAGATTACTGTATTTTGTAATGTGGCCACCGATATCAGTATGATACAGCTGTCAGCCAATTCATGGGACACCACAGATTTAGGTCAAGCAGCAGGTTGTTACAAAGGTGCATGAACTGAATGTAATTACTAAAGGCAAAGCAACACAAGTAGCAGCTTTTAGAAACTCTTACACCTACCCACCAAACGACCAGGCTCGACTTAAACTTGTTTACTGATGCACTCCTGAACAAAACAAGCACATTGACTGCCTCCTGTTTTTTGTGTTTTTATGTATTTGTTTTGTTGACAGAAATTATGACTGGCATGAGGTTTTCTGTATCCTGCTTACTACATTTTGAATTTGGATTTAGGGATGAGATCAAACTTACTGTAATATTCAAAATGTATTCCTCAGATGCAACAAAACCCTCCCCACTCACCTTTTCCAGGCTGCAGCCCCTGCTCTACTCCCTTTCATTTTCTCTCTTCTCAACACCTCTCTACTCTCTGGCTCCTTTCCCTCTGCTTTCAAAAAGGCCTGCATCACCCCCATCTTAAAAAAACCCTCCCTTGATTCCTCATCTCTCCAGAACTACCATTCTGTCTCCCTTCTCTGTTTCCTCTATAAAACCTTCGAGCGAGCGGTACATCGCCAGCTCTCTGCTTTGCTGTCAAAACATTCTCTGCATGACCCCCTCCAATCTGGTTTTCGCCCGGCACACTCCACTGAAACTGCTCTTCTCTCCATCACAAACTCTGTACTCTCTCCTTGCGCCAACTCCCTCTCCTGTCCTAATTCTCATCGACCTCTCTGCTGCCTTTGACACAGTCAACCACTCTAGTCTCCTGTCCTCCCTCGCTGACCTGGGACTCTTCGGCACTGCCCTTGCCTGGTTCTCGTCCTACCTCTCCGATCGCACATACCAGGTGTCCTGGCGTGGCTCACCCTCTGCCTCTTGCGCTCTTTCTACAGGCATCCACCAAGGCTCAGTCCTGGGACCCCTCCCCCAGATCATCACTGATCCTCCACCACATTTCACAGTGCGAGACACTGTGGCTTGTAGGCCTCTCCAGGTCTCCGTCTAACCATTAGATGACCAGGTGTTGGGCAAAGCTGAAAATTGGACTCATCTGGGGGTGCTTCAGCAAGGCTGGAATCGGGCAGATTTGTCTTTGTGAAGGACGCATGAATCAAGCCAAGTACAAGGTTGTCCTGGAAGAAAACTTGCTTCCTTCTGCTCTGACAATGTTCCCCAACTCTGAGGATTGGTTTTTCCAGCAGGACAATGCTCCATGCCACACAGCCAGGTCAATCAAGGTGTGGAGTTAGGACCACCAGATCAAGACCCTGTCATGGCCAGCCCAATCTCCAGACCTGAACCCCATTGAAAACCTCTGGAATGTGATCAAGAGGAAGATGGATGGTCACAAGCCATCAAACAAAGCCAAGCTGCTTGAATTTTTGCGCCAGGAGTGGCATAAAGTCACCCAACATCAATGTGAAAGACTGGTGGAGAGCGTGCCAAGACGCATGAAAGCTGTGCTTGAAAATCAGGGTTATTCCACCAAATATTGATTTCTGAACTCTTCCTAAGTTAAAACATTAGTATTGTGTTGTTTAAAGATGAATATGAACTTATTTTCTTTGCATTATTCGAGGTCTGACAACACTGCATCTTTTTTGTTATTTTGACCAGTTGTCATTTTCTGCAAATAAATGCTCTAAATGACAATATTTTTATTTGGAATTTGGGAGAAATGTTGTCAGTAGTTTATAGAATAAAACAAAAATGTTCATTTTACCCAAACACATACCTATAAATAGTAAAACCAGAGAAACTGATAATTTTGCAGTGGTCTCTTAATTTTTTCCAGAGCTGTATATATATATATATATATATATATATATATATATATATATATATATATATATATATATATATATAATTTCTTAAGTATTAGATTTTCTAGTTTGGGTAGCCCTGGTAAGTGTGAATTATTGCAGAATCTTCAAAAAATCAGATCGATTGGATACATTTAGGTGCGATTGTGTGTCTGAGTGCAGTAAGATATGCATCTTTCCATTATCATGGTGAATTTGTCTTAGGTGAATTACTCTCTGGGATCCATATAGTCAATTTTGAGCTGCAATCCCTGCTGATATTCCCTGGGAATGGTCACCAGCTAAGAGTTGGGAACTGGGATAAAAATGTACTGGCCTCTTTCAGGGCACCCAGCATGTATATGCAATCCTAGACAAGATTTACAACAGATACAGTCAATGATCATGTGTGTCCCCATCTAAATACGTAATGCATATCAAAAGTGACACGTGAAGTAAAGATAACACGACAAGCCCTTTCTCATCCAAATTTCACCCAACAGCAGGTGTTAGTAGACCACAGTAGTTTCAATCAGATACAAAGAGCAGCTTCTCTCACGGGAGAGAGAGAGATATGTTACATATGTTTTAAATATGTTAATTGTAAAGATGGAATTTACCCATCATTGCTTTGGCAATACTTGTAATAATCAGTCATGCCAATAAAGCACTTGAAATTGAAACTGAAAATTGAGAGGGGAGAGGAGAGAGGCGAGAGAGAGAGAGAGAGAGAGAGAGAGAGAGAGAGAGAGAGAACTCCAGTTGATGAAACAACTCACATGCTATACCGTGAGTTAATCCAGCAATGAATTTGAGAAATGCCACTGAGACCGACACAGAGTACTTATTCAGCACTGGTACATATACACTTCTCGCCTGTACCATTAGGGCTATAGGCATCCTCAGCTTTTGCAACAATGTGCTTATATTAGTGCTGTACTATAAGTTTAAGAGGCTATGAACACCAACAAATCTGTTTTTGTTGAATATAAGCGTCAGTGACCTGCTAGTTTCTGTGTTTGGAGTAAGTTTTACCTTTGTGTCCTGCATGAAGGGAAGATGGGTTTGGGACTTGGCAACATGTGCTTGGGATGGGTTCAGCAACAGCTTAATTGGTAAGCAAAATGTTTTAATTGTATGCAAAAGATGTCATTTACACTAGAATTTGTATTATATTTTAATAATTTAGCAGAGCATAACATTACACATTGATAATTAACTTCAAAAGACATTTTGTAAAGTCTTTGCTAATGTTGTGGTCCATGTACAGCACTGCAGGTAACTGCATGCATTTTAAAATACAGAATGCAAATTGCAGTTCTTTAAATGATCATAGTATACAATGTTCTAATGATAGTAACCGTCCATTCCATTATTTAACAAAGTAAAACATCAAACATCTGGTACATTACTTTTTATTTTACAGCAAAATACATTCTACATGAACCATTCCCTAGATATTGTAATGAATTATACCTGTATTTTGGATTGATGCAATACTATACTGTACTTTAAGGGAAAATACCTAGTATTATTTTTTAAACAATTTTGTTCCACAAAGTAATATTGTTTTTAATTAAAAGATGATTTCAAGTTTAAATCATATTTTCAATTAAAACTAAGTGTTTAATTATGGGATCACAATTATTTGGTGATGGTTGATAAGTAAGTGAAATAGCTGAAGCAGTTCCATTCAGAAACCTTTACCATACTCCTTACTAGCAATAACTTCAGTTTAAATTAATTACTTTTAATCAAGTCACACCAGAAAAAAGTAAACTGACAGACAGACACACAAGCAGACAAGCATATGGCAAATGGACAGTTTTGCCTGGACCCATTTTACACAAGCTTCTGAAGATGTGTGTGGTGGCTTGTCCAATTCTGCATGACCACTAAAACCGAAGAAATAACCATCATGTGTGCCGGTTTCAAATGTTTACATTTTCTGGTCTACTGTTTCTTACTTGTTAGTAAACTAAATGTGTTAGAAACTTACAGTTCATGCCAAATGATCGATATGTGGGACTGCAGTGGCACTGAAGCCAGTGCTTCTGTACCAAGGGGCAAGAGTAGCACAACCCTTATAAAAGTTTGCCACTATATTATTATCCAGGGCAACTTACAATTGTTACAAGATTTCACATTATTTTTACATACAATTACCCATTTATACAGTCGGGTTTTTACTGGAGCAGGTACTGTGTGTTTGCAAACATTTACTGCAAAATAAAACCAACCTAAAGTGGTCAGTCCTAAGGTAATTTATCACCAATATAATAAACATTATATGAATATTTAACTAGTACCAAAGGAGTTAACACACATTGTGAGAATAGGCAGCAACAGTATATATTTACTGTAAAATAAAAATAGACAGGCACTCTTTCTCTCTGAAATTGCCCTCCATGTTTCTAATTCTTTGAACATGCTGTTTCTTTTAGTATTGCCCCAGGACTTTCATCACCAGACAAGAAAGGAACAATAAGCCATTTAATTGTCCATTAACTACTGTCTGAAAAAACTGTAACAGAAGAATGCAGTGCAACATTGTATTTTGCATTATTATTCTGGTCTACGCAATGCTGTCAGTTTAAGTTTATAGTTTTATAGTAGACATAGCTCTACAGTTCTGTGCCTCCATAGCAACAGCCTGAAAAGATGTTGATTCCACTGAGGCTTTCTGGTGGCTGCCAGACATAATGTTTTCTAGATGACAGCATGTTTACTTTTCAGTCATGCATGAAGGTACACAGATCAAGATGGTTTTTTCCTGGATTTCTGTATTGTGGATTGCTGTATCTTTACCAGTGTGTGTTGCCATTTTAAGTTTATACATCTACAGCCATGCCAAAAGTTTTGCATCGCCTTATAGAATTAACTAATTTTGCTTCATAGTCAAGTGAAACCTGCTGAATAATATTATGTTAACTTCAGTAGTTCGGGACAAACACCAATCACAAAATGTTTTAGTACAAATATTTATTGTAGAGAGTATGTGATTTTACAGAAAAGTATGCTGTATATACACATTCATTTGGCATCAAACCTAACTTGATTTGAGGGTTCGCTGCCTGGCAGACTGGACGAGGCTGAGACCCCCATTGATAAAACATAAAAATTGTTATTAAGAAAGGTGGAGATGGGGAGGTGGTGGGTTACGATGAAATCAAAACGCAACTGAGAGATAAGTGAAGAGGGTATTTATAGTGCTAACAATTTAATTAGCTAAATGTGTAAATTGAATGATTCAACTTGGTGACGCGGAGATTGGTGTCTGACCCTCCTCCCGAACTTTAATTATAAATTTCATATATTGACTTACATACCGCTTTGTAGTTTTCCATATGCTTAATGACAAACTGACAAAAATTGAAAAATGTGGCATTTCGAAATCTAACATCAAATACTGTACTACTATTATGGCTTCCGGTAGACTTTTGCAATATCATTTTGTAGTTTCTTTGATTACATGATGTTAAATAAAATATCTAAATTATGTTCATATAGTTTTTATTTTTGTTTTAATTATGTCTCAGACTGAAAATTCTAGGTGATGCAAAACATTTCACCATAGCTGTACAATGGGAAGGTAAAATTTCCTTTGGCTCCCTGTCCATTTAACTGTTGAAACTGGCCCCTGAGCAATATGCACCCAGTACCTGCTAGTTGCTGATTACTGTCAAAGGCTCTATTCACAAAGCTTAACCCAGGAGTTAAAAACTGTGTATATAGAAGCCAGCTGCTTTTAGACCATATAGATCAATTGAATCAACCCTATATATTTTTTATTATACATGGCCTTAAGTATGTGCATAGCAAAATAAAAAGATGTACAGTACAGTGGACTGGAAAAAAAGAGTACATCTGCTCAGAAAGGCCAGATTTTCTGCTACCGACCTTTTGGTTACATTTTAATCAGACGAAGCACACACATTTCAAGATGGGTCTGGTACAGATTGTGACTACACAGCACATGCGTATTCTCTGCCATGTGCCACTTAATTAACAACCAATCAGATGGAAGCTTTCAGGGATTTCAGGCATTTCAACTGCATTGGCTTCCTGCTCTGGTCGTGTGATCAGTTGCTCTCATTTACTCGTTATTTTATTAATGAGTGAATCTTGATCATCCTGCTTGGGCTTGGTTATTGACAGTGTCATAAAGGAGTAAAATGAGACACAACAGCACCTTGACCATCAGCAAAGGGACGGTCAGTTGGTCTTAATAGAGAGCTGGGGATAGGAGAGAGCTTTTAATGATTGATGATATTGATCAGGCTGCAATGAAGGAGTTTACTGTATTATAAGTTATTATTTTTACACCAATAATTACCCCCTATACCATATTTTTACCTGTGTTAGGGACCCAGCCACGACCAACAAACCTCTTCAGTACCTGGTTGTTAATTGCAATAGAATCAAACCCAGTAGGACACACACTACTGTATATTTTATAAGGGACAAGTATTTTGCATTGATTTGTATTTTCCTTCATATGAATTTAGAATTACATTTGACTTGTTCCCAGTTCTGTAGTTATCTATGCATTTATGCAATACAACTTAAAATGAACCAAATGAATAGTGTATGGTGCAGCATTTTTCAATGAATTCCATTAACTCAGCCTGTGCTTATCTGATCAACTACCATTTGTATTCATTGGGAATCTGGCACAGTCACGTAATCAGAACAAGGAACCAGAAGCCTCTAACTCTAGCTCTTTATTTTATTATTAAAAACACCTTCTCAGAATAGGACAAAAAAATCTAATTGCCTAATATATTCTACTCACATTGAAACACCTCATATCACATTTTCAGACAGAATTAAACATATATAAAAGTAGCTAGCTAACTTACATACCAATGCATGTTTTAATAGTATTTATTAAGAAAAAAAAAACAAAACATATGTAACATATAATTATTTCATTAGCAAATGATTCATACATGTATTAATGTTGTTAACAAGTAGCCATGTCGGGGTAATGTTAAGTAAACACATTTTAAGCCAATGTACAGGTGATGTTATTCTGATTTTGTTGTGCAAAATTGATTGTTGTGCCATGTAACTCCAGTGCAAAATCATGAATGAAAAAAAAAACAGGTGCCATTGCAGCCATGTGGATTTAACACTGCAGCACCAGCTTGTGTTCCAACCAGTACACCTCAGATTATTTTCTAATTCTGAAAACTGGTTGCTGCTTAAATTAAGGACCAGAATTTTATGTTGCATATTAGATTCAAGTGAATTTATTTTAGTTAATTAATTATTAAATTAATGATATTTAAAGCCTTTTTATGAATATGTGCATAATCCTGGTTTAACTCGTTTTGTTTAACAAAAAACAAAATATGTACCTGCAATGGATGTATCCTGTTCTTTTTTTTTTTTAGCACTTACACTGCTAGAGAAATGCAACTTTAAAATAATTTCTTACACCTACACTTTTGTATTGTAATTGCCTTTGCCCCATTGTCAAGCATACTCTGTTTGAGTGTTTCTTTTTGAATGCATAGAAAACTGGAAAAAAATTGACAGATGTTCTATGCTGTTGATAGCACTTGTAAGTGGCAGTGAGTCAGCTTCAGTGCTTGCTTTAAAAGCACATAATTGCAGTCATAATATGGTGACCTATTGGTTGGTCTCTAAACAAATTATGATGGTGTTTATGATGACAAAAAAAGTCAAGATATAACCATGTGCGACACAGTTGCCCCCCGTCCCCCGTTTCAAGATTGCATAATCCCTTTGCCATAGGATCTTTAATGCCAATGCAGTAACACTTCAATTAGCATTGCAGTGCCATTTTATTTTACTAATGGTGTCCCAACAGGATGAACCAATGTACATTGTGTTTTTATTGCAAGGAGTGTTGTGATCTGCTGCTGGTCCCTATACGGTTGCTTATGGTCCATGCAGTGGTTCATAATGGTGACCCAATGGTACTTTTAAGATCATGTTATTTTGGGATGAACAGAAATTCAGAGCATTTATCAAATTGACATGTCCACCGAGTCAGATTTATAATGTCAAATCAGAAAAGACTTGTTATTGTATTGGCTCATTGGCTGGAACAGATACACGCTGGAGAAACACCAGCTGGGCTGCTCTGTGGACTGGGCGTCCAAGGACCCCAACGATGCTTCTTTTATACTCTTCTTCTTTCTGGGCTGTCTCTTCGTGCTTGTTGGCATGATGGCTTACTGCTATGGACATATTTGGTACACTATCCGGATGGTAAGCAAAGATATTGCATTTTGTATAGAAACACTACAATACATAATCTATAATTATAAAATGTTATTAGCGTTATATTAGTTTAAGGTCAATTTACTATTTCTCTTTGATTCTTATGTGGCCTTTAGCAAGTACAGGAACCAGGAATTTCAAAAGCATCTGGGTCTGTCACTCTTGCAAGAAGTAGGTTTAAGCAAAATAGCTCTTGCACATAATCTGATTGGAAAGTCATCAACAAAAAAAAAAGATTTATAAAAAGATACTCATTGCTCGGTTGTGTAACTGACATAATTATTAGTAAAATGCTCATTGTAGGAAGTATAAAATATGAAGTTCTATTAGCTATCTATACTCGAGTCATAGGTACTATGGTGTTTCTCTGGGCAGACAGCTGGCGTTGTGTTAAATGGTCCGTTAAGTAATCCTATTTAACGGTCAGACTGTTATGAAGAGCTGAACCAGTTACAAGCCCTGCTTCATGCTATCTGCCTTTAATCTGACCCTAATCCTGCTTTATCTGCCACTGTGAATGAAGCTGGGGGCCTGTGCCAGGATCAGAACCTCACAGAAAAACACTGTGCTTCACATCCTTTCTACTGCACAGTTTGAGGCACGTTAAGGTGTGAGTCATTACCTACTGTAGATCACAATCCGACTCAATTTAGAGTGAGGATGAATGCACCCTCAAGGCTTTTAAGAACATAAGAAAGTTTACAAACGAGAGGAGGCCATTCAGCCCATCTTGCTTGTTTGGTTGTTAGTAGCTTATTGATCCCAGAATCTCATCAAGCAGCTTCTTGAAGGATCGCAGGGTGTCAGTTTCAACAACAGTAAATTGACCAAATGCACGAGGAGTAGAACGTGATTTTCAGGGATCACTGATTACTGACTAAAACCTGTCTATTTGTACTTCTGCAATATCAAACTAATAAACCTATAGTACAGTGCATTGTATGCCTAATGTGAATCCTTTATGTAAGCATTGTATTTTTTTAAAGAGTTCAACAGTTTTCCAGGTCATACTCAGGACTGATGCTGAGACCTTCGGCACTGTGAGTGAGCATGTGTATCTCTTACACATTAAAATCCAGAAATCCAGTGAATTAGTGAAGGGTGCTTTGACAGTAATTAACTTTCAACATTATCAAACCGTGAAATAACAGAAGCACTGTACTTTTTCTAATTGATGAAATAATACATTAAATGAAAAACAGTGTAGTATGCAATCGTGTAGGGTTATGGAAAAACAAACAATAGGAACAGTTTTCAAAATGCAAAATACTGTTTTCCAAATGATAAAAAATAACATGCTTTTAAGTTACGAAATAAAAATAAAAAACTACCTAACTGTATTAAAATAAAAACAGACTGATTAAATACCCAATGTGTTTATTTGTAGTTTTGTAACAGAGTGAAATGCTTTGAAAACTCACTCCAACGTTAAGAAACAAGTTAAAGAATAACATAGTTTTACTTACTAAAACAAATATGGCAATACTGTATCTCAATTTTGAATAAAACAAACAAAAATGGGGGGGTCGGGGCATGTCTCCCGAGTGGCGCATCGAGTAAAAGCACTCGCTTAGTGCCTTTACCCCTATAGCCTGGAGGTCACCGGTTCGAGTCCAGGCCATTCCCATGCCGACCGAGGACAGGAGCTCCCAGGGTGCAGCGCACAATTGGCCGTGCGTCGCCCGGGGGGAGGGAGGAAGGGCTAGGTCGGCCACGGTGTCCTTGGCTCACCACGCACCAGCGACCCCTGTGGTCTGGCTGGGTCCCTGCGGGCTTGCCTGTAAACTGCCCAGAGCTGCGTTGTCCTCCGACGCTGTCGCTCTCGGTGGCTGCATGGTGAGTCCGCAGTGTGTAAAAAAGCGGTCAGCTGACGGCACACGCTTCGGAGGACAGCCTGTGCTCGTCTTCGCCGCTCCCGAGTCAGCACAGGGGTGGTAGCGGTGAGCTGAGCTAAACAAAATAATTGTACATTACTAAATTGGGGAGAAAACAAACAAAAAAAATTGGTAACTACTAAATTTATAAAAATAAATTAAAAAAACAAGTACTGCTTAATGGAAGTAATTTTAACTTTGACCTTCTAGGCCCTTGGGCAAAAACCCTGTGGCTACAACATGATAGAAAAATAGGAAATTGATCAAGTAGCAGTGGAGATGGATGTGTATCACCTATGGCCAAAAGTTCTGCATCACCTAGAATTTTAGGATTGAGATATAATTCTCATATATACAGTATATGAACATAATTTGGCATCATGTAATCAAAGAAACTGCAAAATTATATTACTAAGTCTACCTGAAGCCATAATAGTAGTAGAGTATTTCATGTTAGATTTCTAAATGTCACATTTTGTCAGTTTTTCTTTAAGTATATGGAAAACTACAAAGTGATATGTAATTCAGTATGTTAACATAACATTAATCAGCAGGTTTCATTCGACTTTATGAAGCAAAACTGGTTCATTCTATAAGGTGCTGCAAAACTTTTAGCCATATCTGTACATGGTGTTAAAATGTTGCTTTTCCCTTATCCTCACAGCTTCGATGTATCCAAGGCCTCCAAACTGTTCAAATCATCAAAATCCTCCAGTATGAGAAGTGGCGAAGATGTTTTTTCTGATGATCTCCGCCTTCCTCATTTGCTGGACACCTTACTCAGTGGTGTCTCAATTAGTAACCTATGGTTACAAGGACATTGTCACATCCACTGTTGCTGTCATCCCTTCATTTTTTGCCAAGTCGAGCATAGCTTACAACCCAGTAATCTATTTCTTCATGAGTACAAAAGTGAGTTTCTTTTGGGTTTCTGCTAAGGCTAAATCAAATGTCTTGAGCGGAACAGTGAAATACATTGAAAGGACTGTTTTGGAAAACAACAACAAAAGTTTACTTGTTGTGGTAATTTAAATTAGTACACCCACATTAGCTTGAGGATTTGAAGGAAATCAGGTTTAAATATACACAGATAATTTAAAAAATGAAGCTTGGAATTTATAAAATGATCATAGAAAATGACCCAATATTTTTAGCAGGACTTTCCCTTCATACAGCAATACTGCATCTACATAATGTTTTACTGATACCGTGTCGTCCCTAACCAGGAACAATCATTAAATGGTACAGGAATTTGTTTTGGACATGGTTTCCCTGTATTCAAACTATTTTTGGTTGTTGTTTTTTTGTCTTTATCTCTGAGGCCACAGACCAAAAATGTATGTTAGACGTCTCTTTGAAAAATGTTCTACTCAAATTAGATTCTTAATTGTTTTAAACTATACCTTTGTATTGTTTTGTATTTTCTGAACCCCGCCCCCCCCCCCCCCCCCCCCCCAAAAAAAACAGTATTGAAACTTTTTCTCTTTTTTCAGTTTCGACGGTGCCTTTTGCAACTTTTGTGTGCTCGTTTGGTGAGATTTCAGAGGTCAATTGAGAACACACCGCTAGCCAATACAGAGAGGCCAATCTGACCTATTGTCATGTCCCAAAAAGATAGGAACAGGCCAAAGAAGAAAGTGACTTTCAATTCCTCCTCCATAGTGTTTATTATCACAAGTGATGACAACGAGCAGCTTGATGTGTCCTCCAGAAGCAGCACAGCCATGGTCAATGTGATCCCAGTCCGGCCTTTATAATGCATTGCTTTAATCTGTTGACAGCTATGACAGTTTGTAATCAGTCTCAACCATGTTCTTTGGAAAACTGGTATCAATTGGGAAAAGAGATTTGGGGATTGTGTCCAGCAGAATCGAAATTGCTTTGACGGAGGAAGACTGACATGCAATGGATGCTGTAGCTTGTATCAAACTTCAGGTGACCTGTTATAAAGTACCTACTTCAAGGCCACTGTGGACTCCTTGGTTTTTTTGTGACTGCATATTGTGATCTTGCTATTGGATTTGGTGGCAGTACCGTTTCTTATCTTGATCTCATGGACTGAGCAGCCTTATGGAGAAATGCTTTGCTCTGTTCCATTATACCAATGACTTGATAAAGAACCCAAGCATTCTGGCAACCTACAAATCTGTTTGCAGCTCTGAGGTCTCAAGGAAATGCTTTTCAGACTGCCTTTCATTGCAGTTTGCTTTTGTCTATAGTATGACTCTACACTGTACTGTAGACAAGACAATCACTTGTCTTCTATTATGGAAGACTATTTTTTTAAAATGAAAACTGAAGACATTTGTTACGCATTACACTAACATTACAGTATATTATAATTTTATGTAAATATCTATGTTGACAGTAGAGAAGTCAAGAGAAAATATAGATTGAAATGAAACAAAAAAAACTGACTCTTACAAAGAGTTTTCATCGAATTTAAACATATCTGGAAATAAAACTTCTATATCTAAAAATCTATATTTTCTCTTGACTTCCCTACTATAAATGATCAGAAGTAAACAAGGCTCAGACTTTAAGAAGTGTGTTTGAAAACAGTTGACAACTCTGCAGCCTGAAATGGAGAATCCAAAAGCTGCAGGACCAGTTTTTCATAGGAGGAGGCTGTGTGGTCCAGTGGTTAAAGAAAAGGGCTTGTAACCAGAAGGTCCCCGGTTTAAATCCCAGCTCAGCCACTGACTCATTGTGTGACCCTGAGCAAGTCACTTAACCTCCTTGTGCTCCATCTTTCGGGTGAGACGTAATTGTAAGTGACTCTGCAGCTGATGCACAGTTCACACACCGAGTCTCTGTAAGTCGCCTTGGATAAAGGCGTCTGCTAAATAAACAAATAATCATAATAATAGTAATTCATCTAGCCAAGTCATCATACAGCTCAGGTTACACCATTCTTGTGTCCCCAGAAAACAAGACTTAAAACTTACATTTTGCATTGTAATGTAATTTATATATATATGCAAAAGTATTCAGAACCCTGACCAATTCTCTCATATTACTGAATTACAAATGGTACATTGAAATTTCGTTCTGTTTGATATTTTATTTTAAAACACTGAAACTCAAAATCAATTATTGGAAGGTGACATTGGTTTTATGTTGGGAAATATTTTTAAGAAAAATAAAAAACTGAAATATCTTGCTTGCATAAGTATTCAACCCCTACACATTAATATTTGGTAGAGCCACCTTTGGCTGCAATAACAGCTTTAAGTCTTTTGGGGTAAGTATGTACCAGCTTTGCACAGTGTTGGAGTGATTTTGGCCCATTCTTCTTGGCAGATTTGCTCCAGGTTGTTCAGGTTGGTTGGACGACGCTTGTGGACCGCAATTTTCAAATAGTGCCACAGATTCTCAATGGGATTGAGATCAGGACTTTGACTGGGCCACTGTAGGACATTCACCTTTTTGTTCTTGAGCCACTCCAATGTTACTTTGGCCTTGTGCTTGGCCTGAGTATTGCCTGAGTTGAAATGGTGTACCCAATGCTGCAGATTGTACCACTGTCCATTTTGCCAGCCAAGCAAATATAAACCCAATAAATGCCACCATTTAAAACAGCACTTGGATGTCCATCTAAAGGGTGCAGTGCAGTGTGATGGTTTGTTATTTAATGGTTTTTGCATGTAACATTGTTGAAGGTTGTTTAATATATTTAGTGAACAATATGCATTTCAAGTGAAAATATTGTGCATAAAGTCTTATTGTTTACATGTTTATTTAAATGTTTATAGAGAATGCTCAGGAATACTCACTTGCAAATACAGTAGGCTCCATAATTATTCATACCCTTTATTCAGTGTAAATGAAATGGGGGAATTAAATTAAAAGTCAGAATTTAATGGTGGTTGTATTTATTAGTAGAAGAAAGTGCCCACTTATGATAAATCAAACTGCTATTAAGTACATATTTCTAATTTGGTTTTAGTGGATGGGTCTAAATGTTGATTTAATCCCCCCAAAGTTGGTTTTAAAATATCAACAAAACACAAGTTGGTTGCAGAGTGGTTACAGAACTCCTTATTATTATTTCTTATATTATTATTTATTTCTTAGCAGACGCCCTTAGCCAGAGTGACTCACATTGTTACAAGATATCACATTATTTTTTACATACAATTAACCATTTATACAGTTGGGGTTTTACTGGAGCAATCTAGGTAAAGTACCTTGCTCAAGGGTACAGCAGCAGTGTCCCCCCACCTGGGATTGAACTCGACCCTCCGGTCAGGAGTCCAGAGCCCTAACCACTACTCTACACTGCTACCCTATGTGTATGTTGTGTATGTAATCAAAAAAATCTTCCAATTTTAATAGGAACAGACAAAATCCACTCCCTTTCTACTAATTCATTTCTATACCAACAAACATCACAGATGTGTTCAATGATTATAATCTTTAATACGAGGCTGTAGTTGGATTTTTATTTGCATCACAGCTTGTTATTTAGGGTTTGGGGTTAGGGTTGGTTTGTCTTCAATTCCACTTTTAGCCACCAACTGTACCTATAGGCAACCACTTTCACTTCAATACAACTGCACCTTGCTAGGAGAGACCCCTTTAATCACCACCTCTATGTGACTACATAAATTGCTGTATTTTGTGTGTGTGTGTTTCACATATGGACATAAAATTGCTATAGATAATTTTTTAGCTGATGCTTTTATTCAAAGTGACTTGCATGTGTGCCCGTTTATAGAGCTGGGTATTTTACTGGTGCAATCTGTGAAGTACCCGCTTGCTCAAGGGTACAGCAGCAGTGCCCCACCTGGGTTTGAACCCTCAACCCTCCGGTAAAGAGTCCAGAGCCCTAAACACGAATCCACATGCTGGTATATCTATGTGAACATGTCCAGGGGTGAATATACCCTGTTTCTAATTCACTTTGTGCATGCTGCAAATTAACATCCATCCATCCATCCATTGGCATTAACCGCTTACTCCTTTACAGGGTCGCGGTGAGCCGGAGCCTAACCCGGCATACACAGGGCGCAAGGCGAGACTACACCCTGGACGGGATGCCAGTCCATAGCAGGGCACCACACACACACTCACAGAGGGCAATTTAGAGTGATCAATCAACGTGGACAGCATGTCTTTGGACTGTGGGAGGAAACCGGAGTACCCGGAGAAAACCCACGCGAACACGGGGAGAACATGCAAACTCCACACAGACTGCAAATTAACAGTTATAGAATATATATATATATATATATATATATATATATATATATATATATATATATATATATATATATATATATATTAAAAACTGATTGCACAATGGTTTATGCAGGCCTGTATTTTTATTTTACATCTACATTGAAATTCTAATTTCAGTTTGTATTTCATTTAGAATATGCAAATACATGGCACAGGGATATTTAGCTATGGCATACAAACTCCATTGGCATATGTGCCACACAAATCCATGTTGGGCCAGGTCACATGCACTTGTAGAAGGGATGATCCTTGTGGGATACACAGACAAAAAGCAGGTCAACATGATATGACCAAAGGAACTTAAACAAAGGGATAATCATTCAACTTTGATAAATTGCATATGAGCTTAATGGACAGAACAAAAACTGGGATGCAAATAATATGAGTGACTACCTGAACTTCAGCTTCCTATATTTTATTGCGTTTACCTAGGCTAACCTATACAGACATGTAAGCATGTCAATTTTACATTGTAAATAAGATGAGAATGGAACACATAATTCTTACTTCAATACGATTAAGTAAATGTAGATTGTGTGACGCTATAGCCCTATAAAAATGTACCACGGTTCTATAGTGTAGCTATACTATTATTATGTTTGTACTGCATTATTGTAACACAGGGAATTGTATATTGATGGTGTAGGATACATTACAATTGTACTTTCACAGATACCTTTGTACCTTGTTCCAAAATCCAGTGGTACATTTTTATAGGGTTCCGTTCTAACAGTAGTACATTAATCAGAGAGTATCAAGCAATTAATTAATACTGCCTTTATAAATGTAATGATGATTAAATGGTTTATTTAGAACGCAATGTCGATGTATTAATTATTTGAAAAACATAAATAAAATGGGCATATTACATGTTACGACATTAACAATACAGAGAAAAGTAGATTCTGTAAACAAAAAAAAAAAATGACTTCACATGGGTGGGATCAGTGCATCATTATTATTATTATTATTTATTTCTTAGCAGACGTTTCTTGAGGACTTGGAAACTGCGTCACTGTAGAGGCGGAGTTATAAGGGTACCAGGCTTGGGGTGTCAGGCTTGGGGCGTGAGGCGTGTGTCGTTCGTCTTGCAAGTATACACTGTTGTAACAAGGAGCAGATCTTTGACTATCCCATTGGTTAAACCTACTCAAGCCCTTCAACTGTTTTTTTTTTAGTCACATATCACAAAATTATTGCCCCTGAGGGAGGACAATACTAGCTTACAGAGATTATGTTATTATATTGCTCAAAGCCAAAGGCTGAGGGCAATATTGCCCTTTGTGTGTGTGTGTGTATATATATATATATATATATATATATATATATATATATATATACACACACACGTACACGTGCAAAAACATCAAAAAAGGCCCGGTTTGAAAATATTTAGAGGCCTCGATATAGTGGTGATCCGCGAAACACAGAAATACACCCTGTCACCCAGGCCTGTCTGTTTGTAAATCTGTTACTTCAGACTCTAGGCCCAGTTCCACAGTTGGTCCAGCTTAATGCTTGGTGTACAAGGGGGGTGTTTAATGAGCAGGTACGTGCCACCTAAAACCGAAGACACCCCACAAAGAAAAAGTCCTCGGTTAATGACCTGGGGGAATAATAAAAAAAAAAAATTAAATACTCATTGACTTTTGCAAAAAATATAGAAAGATGAATAAATGCAGAATGACTGAGGCTGAGTATTTGCTTTCTGTTTTACCACAGTCAGATCCCCTTCTTGACATAAAACTTGGTATATTTGATTAGATAATTGTCTCCTCTTTGAATATCACAGTTTTTCGAAAAATGCAGAATGGCTTGTGGTGAGACATTTATTGTCAGTCCCATAGTGATCTAGTCAGAGCCTTTGCCAAGTAGCATTCCAAAAGGAGCATGTTTGACATCTTACAACTCTTTATTATGACTGCTGACAGATTATAAAGCAGAACATATAAACACAATAGCAATGTGCTGGTCTAGCATGGCAATATTGCAAAGCGCTCTCTATTTGGTAGCACGCTTATATGCTACCATGTGGTACTGCAATGAACTACCAGTGTGTATTGATTGTCCATATCATTCTGATGGCATTACCATGTCAAAATCTGACAATGGTATCTTCAAAATCTGACTGTTATCATTCTACCAATGGCTGGTACCATTGTAGCTGCCCTTAGTCTAGAAATTGTTCTTTTTAAGCGCATGGTGTAATGTGAAAAAATACTGGACATCAGGGGCGCCAAACATCATTGGCTTTTCCTTACTGCAAACAGCGGAGGCCAAGGAAACGATTTCCTACCTTGTTCTGCCATTGCCATCTCTTTACTATCTCGTGGTACCGGGTTCTTGTAAATGTAACCTGTAACAACAAGGGAAATGAACGAATCCATCTTAATAAGGGAAAGCAGAAAGCCCAGGCCAGTGTCATACAAAGAAGCTGTACTGATTCACATGTCACTGTAATGACTGTGCATTAAGGAATCACTTCAGAATATAATTCACAACTTTGTACGAATATTAGCAACCCCATCCCAGATCTGGTACCTTGTTGTCTGACAGGTGAGAATTATACAGTTTGCAAATGATGAACTGTAAGAAAACTGCGTTCTTAACAATAGTGTCGTAGCTCCTGTTCTGTACATTAGTCGACCCCCACTAATATTGTTCAGACATGAAGATCACGTTACAACACGGCTAGGCAAAGGCGGGCATGCAGCTACCGACACCAACAATAAGACACGAAACCCCAATCCACAAGTAGATGAGAAACTGAAGCATATACGGGAGGTATTGTAAATCAAGGTCAGTATATTAGGTCTCGAAACAATTGCTATCCGTCTTCCTTAATTATAAGATCCGGTACTTTTTTGTAAATGACCCCTTTTAGGAAAAGTTATGTGTGTAAAATAAGGGTCGCACGTTGTAACAAGGTGCGCAGTATACTAGGTTAATATACAGTACAAGCAGTATAATGTGCAGATTTTGATAAATTAATATATAGAGAGGTGAGTGTCATACAAGAGTACATATTACGCATAATACATAAGACAGCTAAGCTAACCAAAGGCTGAGTTATACACAAATTGCTTCTGATACACAGGGCGCTTGTTATAGAATGACTACATTTTATTTATTTATGTAAATGTAAAGATGAATTCAGGTTGAGACCATTGTGTATAAAGGGATAATCGTGTTCTTGAGACTTACCATGGTGTATAAAGGGATAATCGTGTTCTTGAGACTTACCATGGTGTATAAAGGGATAATTGTGTTCTTGAGACTTACCATGGTGTATAAAGGGATAATCGTGTTCGGCATCATGTAGTGAAGAATCATATCAAGATGCTTCCGGAACAGGAACCATTTGGAGTTGACGTGTGCACGCATCTAAAACAAATTATTCTTCAAAACTATACATCAAATAACCAGAAAGAAAAAACACTCCACTACGCATTAGTCTGGTTTAAGCACTACACAATTCATGCCATTCAGAGCAGAGATTAAACTATGTAAAGTAGACATGCATTTCAGCTGATGCTGATAACACTGATGAAGGCATTAGCTTGACTGTGTTTCACGAGGGTCTCTTACCTCAATATAGTTGTACATGGCCAAGTCAGCTATAGCATGGTCATCCGGGACCCTCAGTCTTGTAAACTCAGGAAGGCAGATACCTTCATGAAAGAAACACAGAAAGATGACTCTTCTCATAATGCATGAGCTTTGAGTGGTTTTTTAATTATTAGGGTCAAGCCATGTGTAATACTGTAGTGGCTCCCAGCGATAATATGCAAAATGAACGTCCCAGTTAACAGTTAGATTTTTTTAAATTCTCTTCTACTTGGGTTTATTGGATTTACAGAAGAGATGACTATGGCAACCCCAGATAGAATCTATATTTCTTGATAAAAAGTAAAATCTTCAATATATCTGTCACATGTGCTATGCACAAGATAAGATGTACTGGAATTATGACAGATCTTTTGGTTGATTTCTTATACATGAATTATAATATACTCACTAAAGTCACAGTTATACTGGTCCAACAATTCGTCAAAAACAATACAATCTTCAAAGCCCTTAAAAAAAATGTATATGAAAAAACGGTTAAAAGTAAAAAGAAAGTAAATGTCCTACTAAGGCTGTTGCTGAAAAATAATATACCATCAACAGTCCTCACCTTGTTCTGTTCAGTTCTGACCGCTCTGTTCACTGACCATTAAAATGTGTCTCTCTGTGTTTAGATTAAACTGTGATTCTAAGAGACAAGTCACCATTTAATCTTCATTTTATTCTCCCGCACATCTCTGCCCTAATTCACCTGATCTAATCACATCTCAGATTAATCAAGCAATCTATGAATTTATGGCATCCACCCTGGGTTTGGAGTCCTCATGGTTGGGTAAGATATCCCACTCCAGGACTGCCATTGGTTAACTCAAAATTTAACTTACCGCGTTCATTCCTTGTCCATAAAAGGGAACAACAGCATGAGCTGCATCTCCCATTAGCACACATGCGGTTCCAATATGGTATGGGGAACACTTTACTGACACCATAGCTTGGGCTGGCAAGCGGAAATAATCCTGCTTCAATGCCTCTCTGTATGAAACACAAGAAATCGAATGCAATAAAATAATTTTAAAAAAAAACATAAATATAGGTAGCTAAGTATTAAGCCTGATACATTCAGTGCTCGAGTCCTGGCGGAATGCACCGGAACGGCATTCCTGCAATTTTTTTGGTAGCCGGAGCGGAGTTCGCCACTTTTTGGAACCTTTTGAAAATAAATAGATATATTTTCCAGCAAACTATGTTTGAATTTGACAACTCACATGTGAAAATGTATCAAAAAATATCGCCGTCGCCTAGTTCTGGACATTGCGACAGCAAACTCAGGCTGTCTGAGTGCGGTCACAGACTCACGTCAACCTTTGTGCGTGAAAAGACAATAACTGTGCTGACTGTACAATATGTGCATGTTTGTTATATAAATTCATGAAGACCTTTTATTTTTAGTTTATATGTTTGAAACACTAGTCTTACCATATATTAAAGTTAAGAAAAGTAACATTTATTCTGGGTTTGTGACCACTGATTTATATACACAACATTTAGAAATTATAGCAAATGTAAAAAAACACCTGTACAATATTATTTAGCTTTAACTCATTATATATACTGTGGGAAGTGGGATATCATTTTTATTTCTATGCTAGTATGTGCTGACCGTGATTTGCAGTCACTTCTACATATGCTTCAAGTTCAAGTTCTTATCTGTTTGTGGGTACGGGGTTTCGTGCCTAGTAATTGTTGCTAGCTGTGTGCAGATCTTTGCCTACCCATGTTATATAATCTTTAGTTTTGAACAATACCAGTTTTTTTTTTTAATTCAGTAAAAACGTTTTATGTTGTATGAAAAGATAAGACAGTTAAAACAGTAAATGTGAATTTATTGATAAGAAACGTAAGTTACAAATTCCAGGTGGAACCCTAGTTAATTTCATTTGGAATTTAAACCTATACAGACAAGCTGTTCAGAAAGACGTGATACTGTATTATCGTTGATTTCATTTCAAACGTCATATAAACTCTGTTCGCTGTTGTTTTGGGGGAAATATCCACACAAATGTAAGTGTAAAACTGTAGGACCAACAGCACTCTGGAATACAGCCTGCTGTTTTGAGAGTAGTGTTGTTTTCAGTACTGTATTCAGTTTATAGTGTTTCCTTTTTTTAACGTTTTAAAAAATTGTGAAACCAATGAACTGATATGTATGTGCATACAAATAAAAAAAAAACAGTGCTTCGCTTATTTGAATCAGTTTTACTTTAAATGTACTTGTATATAATGCTTCAGTACCACTGTCAGATGTGCTTTGCAGAGTGACGTTATATACAGTGTAAAAATCAGGTTTGGGGCAATCAGAAAAACACTAAATTTTAAATACACCTTTAGAGTGCAATATATGTACGTGTATTGCTGTTTTTGTAAACACCTGAACGCTCATTAATACAAACCATTGCTATGTTCCCCAGCTGTTCAGATGAACAGGCTTCTACTGTATGTTATTTTAACTGTTGTTGAAATGATATAGTGCATTCCGGCAGTTTTTTGGGGGGGGCTCGAGCAATGGATACATTGATCTAGATTCTTATCCAAGACGCTCTGAATTTGTATGATATCTGTTTATTATCTGATGATGTGTTCTTAATCACATTGTATTTCTGTTTCTGCAATCATGAATATATGGCATGTTTAATAAAGTCACCTGTAATTTTTTTACTTTTAGGACAGCCCCTGAGCAAGCTTGAGGTGGAATGTCTGTAATAAGACCATTATAAAAATCACCACCAGTGTGCAATTAGGGTGTGCACTGGTAATTTCTTCCCCCCTTGCAACAGTGAGTTTGTCAGAGATATTTCATTGCAAATCTTTAACAAACTCAATGTGTCAGAGCGGAAGGAATTACTGGTGCACACTACAAAAATGTCATCTTGCTCATGCTTGCCAAAAGAGCCTAGTGTTAGTTTGGGCGGTGGGACAAAAAATTGACCACTAAAACATCCAATCACCATCCAATGGGAATTATCTCCAGCCACAACCTACTTAGGTAGGAATCAAAGTAACAGCTAGCAATAAAGGCTCCTAAACATGCAGTATCATGCATTCAACATGAGGCTGGAACGCTTACTCTCCAAAGAGGGGAATGGAATCAGGAAAGTATCTCTGGAAGAATTCCAGCACTTCATCCCCAGTGGTAATCTTCTCAAAGTCCTCAAACGGCATGAAAAGGGTGCAGGTAAAGGTCATGTCCTTGAAAAGAGAAGGTTAAATGATGTTGAGAAACAAGCAGCACACAAAACGACATGTCCTTACTGGTGTAAAAATATCAAGGGAAGTGTAATTCATTTAATCTGTTGCTTAATACATTTTCTTATCGCAACATTGATCATATTTGTGTGTGTGTGTGTGTGTGTGTGTATTGGAAATGAGA
The DNA here is from genome assembly GCF_902713425.1 of Acipenser ruthenus. Taxonomy (NCBI): domain Eukaryota; kingdom Metazoa; phylum Chordata; class Actinopteri; order Acipenseriformes; family Acipenseridae; genus Acipenser; species Acipenser ruthenus. The sequence goes on from NC_081194.1 coordinate 6,575,528, forward strand.
TTGTAAAATGTAAAGATAACACTTACTAAGTTGGGCAGAGCAATCATCATGAAAGTGTTTCTTGGCCAAATGTGGAGAAAATTCGGTTCCATGGCAAACTGGAAAAAAAAAAGATGAATACTGTATATGTATCTTTGATATGGAAACCCCAAGCAAACATGCACGAAAACCCAGGGATGTAATTATTTACAATGCTTTGCTTATAATACACTGTACATGCATCATATGAGCAAATACTGAACACCACAATATAACATAACATAGCCCTCAACATTAAACATGTGAATGAACGGTCTTTTAAACACGTAATAATCTGCTTGAACTATCTAAAAGTTTATTTATTTAATTCTTTCATAATTCCAGTATATGGGTCAAAACCTTCACTGAAGCCAAAAAAAGGGTGACTCCAGTTCAAGTGCACCAACTCAACCTCTTACACCAGTGAGCTGTAATTAATCGATAATGTTATTCTCTAGGTCCAAAAATTGAACAAATTGGTAAAAGTCATCCAAATTGCCATGGGTTACACAGCTCTTCTATTGCCTGCACCCGTTTTTTAAATCACATGATATTTATGTACAGCATCATCAACCACAAATGGAGTAACCTCCACGCCAGAACTTGGTTCACTTAAACTGGAATGACCCAAAATAATGTTGCCACCACTATGATATACTTACATCCCCATGTTTTGGAGGTATAGTAAGTTCCATATACCCATGTGGAATGTATGTCTGACTGTAGTTGAAACGGCTTTGTCGCATGAAGCGCTTTCTAACAGCAGAGAAGGCCCCATCACACCCAACTGTGAGATCACATGTAGTCACTTTGGTTGACCCATCATTCCTGCAAATATGAAAACAAACAAGGTTATGATATAAGGTCAGTGAATAGCCTGGGGTGATGACTGACTTTACAATTCAACTAAATAGGATACACTGTTGATTAACTTAATGAACATTTCGTTTCCATGAACAATATCAACATTTTGTTACCATGAACAATATCAAAACAAATGACCAAACCAATGAAGACTGTCGGTTACACTCAGATAAGAAAGGCATGGACTCAAGTTGGAGTCACTCTTTTTTTGTTTGGCTAAAGCAAACCCCATCAGAGAACATTTGGACTAGTGGGAATGGTTTCTGTTTCTGTCCAAAGAGTAAAATGGAGATATCTGACATGTCATGAAGGACAAGGCCTGAGTTTGTTTACAATTGAATTACAAACCAAATGAACCAATTTCAGGAAGTGAAACTGACATATGTAAAACAAATTAAATTGTAACAGGTGAGGCTTTCTGACTTGATGTCCAGCTGCTTAAAACACCTTTGTCAGGTTTCATAGACCCTGGTTAGGGTTAGGCAGTCCCAGATTAGCGAGAAATCAGCCTCTGGAGTATACGTTTAAGTATAAGAATTGAAGACATATTTTCCCTTGCCTAAAGTATTAAATTAGGTCATTAAGTAGTTTTCTGTAACACCCTTTTAGCACTGAGTAACTTTACAGAAAGACTGTCCAAGTATAACTAATTCAACTGATAAATAAATGGGCATAGTTCTACATATTAGTGTGTTAGATTAGATAACTGGTCTGATGGTTTGATATGAGTTTTCCTTTACCACTTTGGGAATTAAAGGATACTACTCAACTCAGGTCAACTATCACAAAAACATAATTAACTTCAGAAAAATCATGCCTTTATCCACGGCTTTCTTGGCAACCAAGTGGATACATGTTACACAGTGCCGAAGAATACTGTATTCTGTCTCAATCTGCAACAATTCTGAAATGTAATTACAACTGAGGACCAGCACCCACTGAAAAAAGTAATTTGATTGAAAAAAAAACAACATTTTATTCACATTTTTAACATATGTATTGATATGTTATTTTCCATTATTTCACGTATGTAATTATTATTATTATTATTATTATTTATTTCTTAGCAGACGCCCTTATCCAGGGTGACTTACAATCGTAAGCAAAAACATTTCAAGCGTTACAATACAAGTAACACAAGTAATACAATAAGAGCAAGGTAATTCTTCAGTGTTTCATCATTGCTGTTCATTGATCTTTAACTGTTTACCTGAGGAATGTCATTGAACCGGATTCCAAATTCCAATCCACCAGTTTGTGTTCAAAGTTCATCTTGGCACTGGGGTATGTTTCAGCAGCTAAAGCAAACAAAGATCAAAGGTCAAGAAAACTCTAACTGCTGGATTTAGTAAGTATTACCATGGGCTGTGGTAACACAGTTTTCATTGGAAAAACAAGGGAGTCCAACAATTACATGGCTCCTGACAAGAGACACAGCGATGGGAAGAGAGCCATTTACAACTCATAACTTTAATAGGCTCTTATCAGTAAATAATAGTCCCGTTAATGATGTTAGATGTTAATGCTATGAAATTTGTAAGAAAAATCGAAGTCGAACAAATATCTTGATGTTGCAAAACACTAAAATTGTTTTACTTTTGTTTTGTTGTTTGAAATGAAAAAAAATAATGATAAATACAGACAAAAACGTTGTTATAATGAGTTTTTCCTTACCAGATAAAAGCTCTTTGTTAAGGTTGGCTCTATCAACAGACAGGATATACTGAAACATAAGTAACAATATATATGAATGGGCAATATTCTTTGGAATTGGTGGAGGTAAATGTGGAATAAAACTGAAAACTCACTATTTTAATACTTAGCTACAATGTTTTAGCTTCCACCTTCTTCAGATAGCATGGTAGATATACAGCAGCTAGGTAGACCAATGTTTTTTATATATATATATATATATATATATATATATATATATATATATATATATATATATATATATTTAATTCTCAATAAGACAAACTCAGAATAAACACATTTCCTGATACTATGAATTATCTACATGGTCCTGGAGAAATTGAACAGTTGCTTACTGTAAATTACTTCTTATAATACAAATTCACTTAACACAATTTTCCTGTTTGTGTGTATTATTTTGGAGCCCCTTAGGGAAGAAAAAAATGAATTAAACAAATGTCCCTAGTTCGAACAGCTGAGTCTAAGGGATATTAGAAAATGTATTAACTTTCACCCAGGCTAGCACCTCTGTACTGTATTTTAGTGCTGTTTTGGGATCCATTTTGAGTTGCCACAGTGCTCATGCATCAATGCCATTTCCATGAAGCATTGAAATGAGTGACCAGTGCAAAAAACATGCGTTATCCGTGCAGAGAAAAGTGGAGGTACTGAAAGTGGAGGGTAATGCAAGAAAAAGCAAGATATTGCTGCAGATTTCAACATACCCACAAACACTTTCTCAACCATTCTGAAAAACTGGGATACAGTCATCCAGGCCTATGAACAGCAAACTGTGAACTAGATTCCAGTTACAAATGCTGCAAAATATTACAAAAGTAGTCCGTCTTCAAACAAAGACAATGGCACTTAATGGGTTAAAATGGTTCTACGATCATAGCACTGTGGAATTTCTATACTATTTCAATACCAACCTGTTTTATCTATTCTTTTTTTCTCTCAGGACTGAAAAACCTTGCGAAAGTTATTCTGACTCATTTGCCAGTGTTGTTGTGACTGCAAGGTGTTTTTATCATTTACATACTGTAGCTGTTTTTAAAATGTTTCCCCTTATCGTTATATACATGTCGGAAATATTCTCTCTAAAAACCTCCCTTTTCATTTTTTCTTTAAATATGTCTAGAATTTAGTTTCAACAAACTCGTGGAGTAGAATTTCTATTCAGTTTGACTGTTACTACAGTTTAAACAGAAGTAGCATCTGGCGGGACTTAAGTAGGTAACCAATTACATATAAAAACATAGCAAAGACAGCATGGTAAAGCAGAACCCAAAAGTAAACACAGCTAATACATATAGCATGTTAAACTGCAGAATGGCAGGTTTGAATCCTGACAAGAAACCAAAACCAAAAACAGGCTGCTGTATCTTAAATCAAGACTCATTTGAGCCTAAACTGGTTTTTACTTCCTGTGACGGAAATATAATGAGTTCTGGTCGTAAATCTCCCTCTCGACCTGTGAGGATACAAAGTAGCGAAAGGGAAAGGCTTTGGACAGGTTGTCCTGACAGTTCATTCCCTGGGTCGGGAAGTCAATCAGCCTGGAAGAAGACGAGACTCCAGTGCGAGAATGTATTGACCTGGAAGGTAAACGAGGTAGCAGCTGCAGGCAATAGAGTCAGCTGTAATCGTTTACCAAGGGGTCATGCATAATCGCATAAAAGGGGCTGGAGAATTGTAAATCTTTTCCTTCACTTGGGTTTTGACGTGGAAACTGGAAGGACCGGGAGATTGCCCAAAATAATTAAAAGAAAATCATTTGTGACTGTTTTGTTTGTTTGTCTGTTTAGTAATTGTCTGTGTTTGTTATCACCAGACGGCTAAACACAAATCCGGAGCTGTCACCAAGGGCCACCACGAAACCGGATCACCACTGCACTACCGTCACGAATAAACATTGTTATCAGCACCTGTTTCACTAATAGCACGTATTATATTGTACTTCACCACAAGCACTGAGAGCACTCACTTTGGAACAGTGATCGTGTGTGTCTAATTGTGTGTGTTTTGTACCATGTTTTTCATTTGCGGGACTGCAACCCTTTGTTTCATCACTGCGCAATACACATTGTTGTGTATTGCCAGCTCTTTATTATTTACTGGCAGGTCATCAGACCATTGGATTATAAACCATTAAAACATCTTCACCCATACTTTGTTGTCTGTGTGATTCTTGGAATTACGGTATCTGCACTGCATCTGCTATACACCTGCTACCACTTACCACTTTGCCACACTTCCTTACCACAATCAAGTGAGAATGATCTGAAACTAAGAATAAAAAACATTGAAAAATAATGGTTACCTGTCCTTTTTTGCCATAGGGGATTGGAGACCTTTTCCCTGAAGGAGAATGGATCATCCTAGCATGCATGGGGATGCCTTTAGAGACAATCTGGAATAAGATATAAGAGTGAAAACAGTTAAAGCACGAGTCCATGTGCTCCTTGTAAAATATCCATACAGAACAAAGCCAAGGGACCAATTCAATTCACTTTTAGCAGGATTTTATTTTTATTTTTTATAAATCATGCATGATTTTTTTTTATGATGATATCTTTATAGAATCAAAATTAAACATATCCACATTCTCTCTGTTTAATGCATTACTTTATATTTTTCAAAGCCATTGGTGCTGTGAACCAATAAAAAGTTGCATAAATTAAAGGATTCCATAATACCGTACCTTATCTTCCATCCCAACAGCTTTCAGGGCTTCACGGCCTCTGTGTGAAAGGGCCAGGTTTATACTCCTCCCTTTCACGACTGTAGCCCTTCGTATATCTACAACAAAAGGAAGATTGGAAAATAAACAGTTTGGGATCACTATAAAAACAGAACGCTACAAAACATATTCCTGTTGTGTAAAATGTTTTCATTACCTAGAGACAATATAATTATCCAGTCATTGCTCCACAACTCTCATGACATGATCTTCATTGGCAACGAGCCAACAAGGTACCACAATGTTGGCATTTCCACATTCTTGCAGAGCAACAGGATCAGTTAATCCAGTACAGCACCATAATACAAGTGTGCTAGTGTTAAAGGACTGTATTGTCACAGGTTTTGTCATGGTTTACATTAGATAAATGGTATATTCTTACACCAAATGATTGTTGATTTGTTTTACTATGAGTCAAGATATCTGGAGTAGTGGTTAGGGCTCTGGACTCTTGACCAAAGGGTTGTGGGTTCAATCCCCAGTGGGGGACACTGCTGTTGTACCCTTGAGCAAGGTACTTTACCTAGATTGCTCCAGTAAAAACCCAACTGTATAAATGGGTAATTGTATGTGAAATAATATGATATCTGTATAATGTGAAATAATGTATAATGTGATATCTTGTAACAATTGTAAGTCGCCCTGGATAAGGGCGTCTGCTAAGAAATAAATAATAATAATAATAACAACGGGCTCAGGCGGAACCATGTGTCTGTGGCCGGTTGTTGTTCAGGGCTGTTTAAGCGTGCCGGACCATGCTCTGCAAGCCTGAGCTCAGAGCATGCAACCTGCAGAGACCGCTACACGTGAGGGCAATGCACTGGACTTTGCAAAAGAGCTCACCCTACCTAAACTAATGGATGCAACCTTGCACCAGCAGTGACCTCTCGCCAGCAAAGGGAAAATTGGACAAGGAACTGAGGGGTGCACATGTCAGAGACAGGGGGAGGTAACCGGGCTGGGCTTCAGATTGGCTACAGCATTTCAACTGTGTATGTCTGTGGAGCTACTTAAGGAGTGCCTGCGAGCTGCTTGGTGATGTAAGGAGTGTTGCTGAGTGCCGTGGTGACAATCGTCTGAACCTGTTTGCTCTGCCCTGCAATTAAAGACCCTGCTGTTTTGCAGCATACCTCTGTCCTGATTCGCTTCCCACCTCCACGTCACAATATAGTCCATTTACACTGTACATTCTTGTATAGCAGACACCTCCAACCAATAACACATTTAATTTCTCACCCTCTCTTGATTCATACAGCTCCACTTGGAAACCTCTCTTTGCAAAGAAGCAGGCATTTAATGCACCAACCTAGAGAAACATATTAGTCCATTAGAAAAAGGGTAATTGTACTTCAAATGATCTGAAGATACCACGTAGCAATTCACAATACCTACCTACTGGCCTGAAACCATACTGTGGGCTCCAGTCACAAAACTGTAAAGACTACTATGTTAAGCACTGTTTTTTTGACAGTGTTCCTAAACATTCTTAGAATAATCAGTGCTTTGACCTGTGAATAACCTTCTAACCTTATTTAAAACAGTTGAAAATGGATTTGAACAAAACACTCCTTAACTAAACACACTACACAGCCAGTCCCAAAACACTAGTAAAGCTCAGGAGAAATCCAACAGCACAATCCTATTACAGGTGTATAAGTGCTCAAGATGGCACACAGAGGCTACGGACGTCTCCTGTAAAATGTTTAACAAAACACCATGAAAGAAAATAGATCCTCTTTTTTATAAGTTATAATTTTTCTTTTAACTCGTTCTCCTATTCCTACTGTGCCCTATTCTAACGTGCAGCAGCTAACTAAACAACGTACATTTTCTGATTTAGATTAAACAAAGGCATGGCTATGTAATAATGTCATGGTCAGTGACTGTGACTCAGTAAGTTTATTTGAATATACAATGTAACAAGATTTGGGCTCGATATAGCATGTCATGAATCGATGCAAGTTTGCAAAGTCACAATTGCGAGAGACATCAGACATCTTACAGTAAAACAAACACAAAAAAACACCTGTTTACATTAATTAACTTTTTATATGGACACATTTGCACACTGTTCGGTTTTCAAAGTTAATGCAATCCGAATGATGTAATAATGGAATTGCCTAGTATGAATTCTAGTTGTGAGTTTATATAACAGTTCAGAAAATACCATATGTCTCATTTGATAGCTCATTTTATGTCATATATTTTATACATGTTTTAGCTCGTATTTGTATTTTTTAGCTGAACTGTTTTGGTAAGATTGAGAATACAGTACCTATTTAGCTGTGCATCGAAACAATAACGTGACTGGCATGTACAGTTTAATTCAACACTTTTTACAAGAATAACATAACAGCAAAGATCAAAAAAAAAAAAAAACAGTTTAATTGCTCACCAAGCCTCCTCCGACTACGGCAATTTTAACATTATTCACGCCGACTTTGCGCTCCATAGCTGAGTGTCTGGAACTCGTGTTCTATCTGGTAGTACTGCGGTCCTCGTAACTCCAATTCTTGCACTCGCCGCAGACAATTTATCGGCGCATAACATACCTCTAGTTACCTTGCCTGTGGGGTTTTTGTGGGGGTTTTTTTGTGTTTGTTTTTTGTCAAAGAGTAACTTCCCCAGTTTGAAACCCCGAGGGAGGAGCTTTACAGTCTACTTGCAATGGTCTGCAACTTTTTCAGTTCTGCATTCCAAAGAACCATGGTAACTCGAAAAGAGATATGAGGCACACTCGCCTTGCTTTGTAGTCTGCAGCCTTTCTTGATTAATAACATCTATTTAACGATGTAGCTTTAACGCAAAAAGTGCTTGACCGCGATTGAAATGATATTTTATAACCACAAAAAAGTGCACAGCACTAAACAAATGCAGTACGGGAGATGTACAACATATACATATTACAGAACGCGGCTGTCCCAATTAAACGAGAGGCATTTGAGTGGACTAGTGACACTCAGTTATATTAATAATTAACGAAAGAGAGGATCAGTCTTTTTATTATTAATTTCTTAGCAGACGCCCTTATCCAAGGGGGGCTTACAATTGTTACAAGATATCACATTATTTTTATATACAATTACCCATTTATACAGTTGGATTTTTACTGGTGCAATCTGCTCAAGGGGACAGCAGCAGTGTCCCCACCGGGGATTGAACCCACAACCCTCCGGGCAAGAGTCCAGAGCCCTAACCACTGCTCCACACTGCTGTACAATTGTTTTATGTATTGCTAAATGAAAGAAAAAAATTAATAAATTACATCACATCAATAAATGTCAAATGCATAATTTGAAATATGAGTCAATTGTTTGTTTTTTCATTCCTAAACAAAATTAAATCGACTCGTTTTCGCTTCTCAGCCACGATGACAACTAACAAAGGTAAGACAAAAAAAAAAATTAGCAAGTCACAGCGCAATCACTTAATCGCATCCTCCTTGTTTAAAAATACTGTATCCCATTTAAATGAAGTGACGTCCCAATAAACCGACATAAATAGCATCGGGAAGAACCGTCTCCCACACTTCTAAGTGTGCCCGACTAAGTGGCGCAGACTACACTGTGTGATTCATAACTTCTTTTTTTTACAGAAAAAAAACAAAACAAAAAAAAACATGTTATGGTATAAAATAATTTGACAGCCAACTACACTATTACATGAATGTATCGTTTAACACAGCTTGGAATTTCATATACTTTTGGTAGACATGGTTGCAAGCATGTGTCTGGTTGTAGGTACAGATGCTGAGCCTGTGCCCATGTCTCTACAGAAATCTTTAGGGACTCAGAGTATTTAAAAAAACAAAACAAAAAAAGGGAGAGGGATTAAGGGGATATAAATGTGGACACAAAGGCAATCTTTCCACCAGAGCATCCAGACACCTGGTAATTCTGTCCAGGTTACTAATTACAGCTGTCATGTCCACGTCTTGCCTTTCTAGGTGGGACAGCAGCTGCTGATTGGACTCCTGCTGTACATTTTGAAAGGCAGACAATAACTCAACTAAAGTAGAATGTGTGGGAACTAACAGGAGGAACACAGTGCCTGTGGAACGGGGGGGGGGGGGGGGGGGGGGGGGGGGTTGGGGGGGTTGTAGGACTCGGAGCTGTAAAACGCCTACCCTCCACTCCAATATCATGACCTCCAAGACCCTCCAGCGCACTCACATCCCAGGTGGATAGGATTCTCTCCTCAGTATTGCTCAGTGGAGAGCAGGGTTGGGTTCCACCCCCTGTACCCTGGAGCCTCTGCTTCAGTTTTGTGAATTTTGTTTTAACTTTGCCTTGGCCCTTGGGAATTTATTTTGTTGGTTATGTTGTCCCGTATGTTATTTCCATATGACACATGTTTCTTGTGTGCGCCAAATAGGTCTGTTTTCTTTTTTAGGACCTCATTCATGATTGCTTTCATGATTGAATTTTCTTTTTCTTTTCCCTCCATGAGAGGTACTGGAGTTGTCTTCCTGGAGGACTGAAGAAGACCCCTCACTTTCCAAACCTGTAGGAAAAGCAGCACTTTTCCCTCCTGCCTGCTGTTCAGCTGTGGTGTCCAGGGCGACTTACAATTGTTACAAGATACCACATCATTTTTACATACAATTACCCATTTATACAGTTGGGTTTTTATTGGAGCAATCTAGTACCTTGCTCAAGGGTACAGCAAAGCCCTAACCACTACACCACACTGCTGCCCCTACGCTAAATAACTAGCATTTACTCATATGAAACTCGTGTGTTTATAACTATGGTATGCATACTACATAAAGTATTTTACTGTGAAATACAAATATGTCATAATTACATACTTGTTTATGTAGGTCATGATACTGTCACAGACACCCATAGTTATGTATTATGTATTTATTTTATTTTGTAATGCTACAGAATTGGTGTAATGATCATGAACCATGTAATATGCATCCATACAAGTATGGTAAGTTTCATTAGATTATTTTATTTTTATTTTTATTTATTGTCAAGGTTAGGAAACCTAAGGAAATAATTGTACCTAGGTGGCAGTAGTTTCAAATATATATTTAATTCCTTTGGAAATCGTAGGTATTATCAATGTTTTTAACATGGGCGTTTTGCCCCATCCAACTTGTGAAACTTTGTTTTTGGCAATAGTTGGCAAATAGTGTTTTCAATTCTAATCATTATTCGACATTGCCAAGCTCTAATAAATAAAACTGCTAAGCTTTATTTAAACCAATGATTATAGTTTTCAATTTAGATGTTTTCAGGAAAAAAATTAAAAAATACACCTTGGTTAATGAATATGACTCTATATTCATGTAAGATATGAAAACGTATTTTAATATTAGCCATTTAATAAGCTAATATGAGGACATGCATTTTGGTTATGTTTTATGAACGTTTAAACCTTAGGCATTGACATAGAGCTAACCAAAAGTTTGGCACCCCTCTATGGAATTAACTAATTTT